>NW_027395335.1:0-290290 GCF_047511655.1 Castor canadensis
GGTCTGCTAAAAACAATTCTTAGGCTCTGATACATAATGGCAGTATCACATGGATTTGGTTGACTGGCTATCATATTCAACAACCTGAAATCACTTTTAGAAGCATTTCAAAAGCAGGGACAATGGGGGCCAAATGAGAAATAGGCCATGCTTCTCTTCATGTCTCCCTATTCTCTTTTTCCACACTTTTCTCCATCTCCAACCCAGAGGTTAGTTTCTCATGCAAGCATAGCTGAATAGCTATTTTGGGCTCAATTCTGCTGTTCTACCTAGTTCTAATAAAAGTTCCAAATCACTCAGTTGAAATACATATATATTATTATATGTGTAATTAATATGTATCTAATTCTACAAAGGACTACATCATCCTCAAACCCGAGAGAAGATTTTAAAGAGAAAAATAGTAAAATGTCATCTCAGATGAATGATTTAGTTATGTTCTTTAGGTTGATCTGAGAAACAGATGGTAAGGTGCGAATGGGAAGTGCAAAGGACTTATTTGGAGTTATTTCTGTGAAAGGGGAGGGGGAAGGTGACAAAGGAAGAGGAAGAAGCATTTTGACACTGTGTGATGTAGGCCTGATACCTGTGAGGGAGAAGAGGAAGGGTCAGCAGAAAGAGTTGCAGACTGAAGCCAAGTTCTAAGAAAGTTTTGGTCAGGGCCACAGAGTCTTGGAGCAAATGACACTTGTTTAAGGAACACCAAGTCTTGCAGTACTAAGCTCGTCCCCACTCCATCCAGTCACTGGGCATGATCAGGCAAGGGTAAAGTGGATCTAGAAGGGAATCCGTGGCAAGGACATGAAGGAATTTTGCACTGCAGGAGATCTGAGCAACACATTTCTGTGATTGCATCAGCAAAACTCTTCCATGGAATATATCAAAAAATTATATTCATTGACATTGTTAGAGTGAACATATGGTCTGCCGTGTTAGGACCATACCCCTTGCCCTTATGGCAGCTTACTGGAAACACCCTACCAATTACTGGAAAGATTGCAACTGCCCCAAGGAATGATAAAAATCCACCTTGTGCCATTGTCACTGGGAGCAAGAGTTGGTTGAGCAACTGGCTGACCTAATCACCACTCATCTTCTTTAGCTACCCCTAACAACAAACCAATCACAAAAATTTTCCTGGGTTTCCTGGCATTTTCCCACTCCCCTCCTGTAACTACCCCCAGTCTATAAGGGACAGTTGGCATCAGAGTCTGCTGGACACCCCCTTCACAGGTTTCTTCTGAACAAAACCTGTGCTGATGTTGGGCCATTCCTTTGCCTACCCTGCTGTGCCTTATTTCAGTCTCACAGATATGTGTATGAAAAAGTAGGAAGTTACAGAAAATGCCATTTCTTGATGTTTCGATGTAATTGTCTGTCACGAACTCTACTTTAAATACATTTCTGATGTATGTTTTAATGGCAAGTCAGTAATTTAAAAGAGCAGTGAGAGTGGATAAAAAAGATTGTTCAAGAAATACATCGAGAACAAATTCATTCTTTAAAATTATCTTTAAATTGTTGGCATTCGTGACTCTGTCCTTCACTAAGTGACATTTCCTAGGTTTTCAAGTTGGAATTTTGTGAAATAAAAGAAAAATAAGCCCTACTGGACATGGGAGTTCTTGCCTGTAATCCTAGCTACTGCCTATGGTAGAGATTGGGAAGATCGTAGTCCAAGGGCCTGTCCAGGAAAAAAGTTCAGTGAAAGCTGGGCATGGTGGTCTGTGCTGTCATCCCAGCTATGCAGGAAGAATTAATAGGAGGATTGCAGCTCAGACATAAATGTGAAACCCTACCTGAAAAATACCTACAACAAAAAAGTATGGGAACATGGCTCAAGTCGTAGAGCACTTGCCTGGCAAGCACAAGGCCCTGAGTTCAAACCCAGTACTGCTAAAAAGACACACACACACACACACACACACACACACATGAAAGAAGTCACAGTTGTCTTCTGTAGACTTTGGTTTATAGAATTCACTTACTGAGTCATTCGCAAAGATTTATTGTGCATCTCTTATGTGTCAGGTATTGTTTGTTAAGGATTCCACCTTTCTTATTTCCATATCCAGAAACAGCACCAGTTTTCCATGGGAGTGGAAAATACCAGCCAACCTGAATTAGCTGAGCTCAAATTATGTACCTATTTTAAAGGTTGCAATTATAGGACTGAGAGGTCTAACCAGGAGAGATTTAAAGACCATTAAAGACAAAGCTTAACTCAAAAATACTGGGAAAAACTGCTTAGGGAAAGGGAAGGTGATGTCTGCATTTAAGTTGTTCAAAAATCAAGTTGAAATTTGTAAGTGAATCACTCCTGAATATATCTCTTGGACAATTTTTTTCCCAGTGAATATTAATGCTTTAAGTTATTGATTTGTCATTAAAATATAAGCCAGTAATGCATTTGAGGTAAATTAAGTGAGATGCCTCAGTGCACAAAAATAGTGTAGTGTACTGATAGTTTATTTATAAGGCTGCATGTATGTGTGTGTGTGCGATTACTTAATTCAGTTGAGATTTTATCTATTCAAAAAAAATACATTCCCCAATGTGTAAGGATCAGACAAACCTTTGGAGGACTCTTACTGGTCTAAGGCAACTTTTTATGCTAATGTTAATCTCTAAAATATGTATATGTCTCAAAAATTTGGAAATTTTACTGGAGTGGAAGCCCCAGGAAGGCAGAACAAGGCACAACAGCTGTTCATCAAGGTTTGCATTAGGACATGATTTCCTGGCTTGCAAGGGGACAAAAATGATGAAAATAAGAAACAGAAAAACATCAAGAGAAAGATGGTCTGGTTCTCTTTTAGCCCTCTTTGGAATTTTTCTTGCTAATTAATTTGACATTCTGCCAAAGCAAATTCAGTTTGTTGAACATGATGTCAATCAATTAAATCCAGGAGATATTGCAATGTTGCCTCTGAACTCCCTAACTATAGTTCTACTTTTTAGCAATGTCTCAATGATGTAAAAAGAAAGTCTTAATGCTTAGCCACACTAAATTTGAGGAATTCAAGTCAATGTTCATCTCAAAAGTTAACAAGGTGAGGGATTCTGGTTTCCAGTTCTACATGCGAGGAGCTTGGAGGTTTCTACTGCATTCTAGCATTAAGTGAATAGACTAAAAATAACCAGCTTTGGGGTCCATAAGAAGTCTCGGGAGAACAGCAGCTGTAGCCAAAGCTTGAGGAACCAGACATGTAAATGCATGGGTGACAGACACCCCAGGGTGGAACCTGATACAGGAACCAGTGCCTGGTTGGAAAACCCGAACTGAAATTGGTACGTGGCTGGAGGCTCAGTGTGGACAAATCTGAGAGTTGAAAACTCCAGGGTGACCCAGTTGCAATAGGGAGTGTATGTGAGTGGGACAGAAACTCTGTGGTAGTTACCCTCAGCACTTGACCAGTTTTTCACAGTAGATATTAAAGGAAAATCCCCTCAGACTTCCTGTAAAAGAAGGGGTGATGGAACCATTTAAAATATTCTAAAATACTCAGTTCTTTTTTAAAAACTTAATTAATTAATTATTAAAATTATTGTGGTACTGGGGTACATTGTGGCATTTACACAAGTTTGTACAATATAGTTGAATTCACCCCCTTCATCTCTCTCCTTATCTCCTCTCTCCAGTTCTTGGAACAGTTTCAACAGGTCTCATTTTTCCATTTTCATACACGAAGTGCTCTGTTCCTGAGAAGGAGAAACTAGCTAGCCAGAGCCTAACTTGACTGGTATTATGAAACCCTAACTGACCCAGAGGTAGTGTAACACTCAACTGCAGACCACTCTAGCTATACTCTTCCACCTAAGAGGGAAGAAAAGAACTTTGGAACACTTCTGAGGTTCCAGGTCCAGTGGCCTCAGCTCCCTACAAAACTGGGACCTAATCCGAGGACTACAGGGTGCTTCTTGTCCCCCACACCTCGCCACTGCATTACCAAATGCCTATTTACAGTGGTTCCTTTACCTGGGACATCATGGCTATCGAGAAAAACATCCAAGAGGTCCCTTTTAATTACAAGGCAGAAACCACAGGGAAGAGATAAAAATGAGCATCAGAATTTGTGCCAGGCTAGGAATTAAAAATAACTATAATTAATACACAACTCTCATGGATAAACAGCATGACAGAACAATGTAAGCAGAGAGGTGGAAATCTTAAGAACCAAAAATAAAAAAAAATGCTTGAGTTCATAAACAGTGTAACAGAAATATTGTATGACCAGATATGGTAGTGCAGCCACTCAGGGAAAGAGGCAGGAAGATTGCAAGTTTGCTGGCCAGGCTACAAAGAAAACAATCCCCAAGCTTGAAGTATGATATACTTCAAGAACCTTTGTAAATGCTACAATGTCCTCCCACCCAACACAACAATTAACAAAAGGAAATAACAATTGAAATCTAACAAAATGTAAAACAAGAGAACAAATTTAAAAAGAAGAAAAACATTCAGGAACTATGGGACAACTGCAAAATAAATAAATACATAAATAACATAAAACACTCGCCCCCCCCCAACAAACTACAGTAGACATATCATCTTCAAACCACAGAAAATGAAAAGTAAAGAACACATCTTCAAAGAAGCCAGAGGGGGTTAAAAACATCTTACCTACATTGGAACAAAGATAAGAATTATATCAGATTTTTCAGAAACCATCTAAGCAAGAAGAGAGTGGAGTGAAATATTTAAAGTGTTGAGAGAAAAAGATACCAACACAGAATTCTGCAACCTCCAAAATCATCCCTCAAAAATAAAGGGGAAGAACAAAAAGATTAGGGCATTTCTTGCTGATAGGCCTGCCTTGAACAAATTCTGAAAGATGATCATTACAGAGAAGGAAAATAATACAGGTCAGACACTCAGGTCTACATAAGGGAAGAGAATCAAAGAAGGAAGAAGTGAAGGTAAAACAAAAACAATTTTAAAATTCTTTTAAATTTACTATGTATTAGTATATAATATTGTTTGGGGGGAATTCATTGTGACATCGTATGTGCTTACAATCTATCTTAATTTGTTTCACCCCCTCCATCCTTCTCCCTCATCACCCCTTCCCACTCTTTTCTTAGAACAATTTCATCAAGTTTCATTGTTCTATGTTCATACATGTATACAAACTGCATCCACCATATTAACCCCCCTTTACCCTATTTGCCTTTCCCCCTCACTGGTGTCCACCCCTGGACAGGATGTGTTTTACCTTCCTGTTCTTCATTTTTTAAATGTATATTGTTTGTTCAAGGGGTTTCACCTTGGTATTTCACACTGAAGAAAAAGAAAAAATTGGATTAACTCCCCACTGTTACTTACTCTTTCTCTTTCACCCTGCTCCCCTATTATTCAACAGTTTACAGTAAATTTCATTATATTATCTTCATATAAATTCACTCTCTCTCATTCTCTTTTACTTCCCTCACCTTCCCATAGTCCCCTCAGACAGGCCCCACTATTACAATCACATTCTCTCTCTCTCTCTTTCTGTGAATGTATATATATATATATATATATATATATATACATAAGATCATTTAAATATACATTTATCTTCTAAGACTGGCTTCCACATGTGAGGGAAAACATGTGATCTTTGTTCTTCTGAGACTGACTTCCTTTGCCTAACATGAAAATCTCCAGTTCCATTCACTTACCTGCAAACAATGTAATTTCATGTTATAACTGAACAATACTCCATTGTGTATACATACTGTATTCTCTTAATGTAGTCATCAGTTGTGGGGCTTCTGAGTTGTTTCCAAAGCTTGGACATTGTGAATAAGGCTGCAATAAACGTGGGTTTACAGATGACTCTATTGCATCCTGGCTTAAATTCCTTCAGTATGACCAAGTAATTTTTTTTATTTTTGTGGTAACCGATAATTGCTAAAAATAATGAAATTTGTTTATGTGTGAATTTGGTTATATATGCTTGCATATATATGAAGAATTTTGTACATGTATATGCTTATGTATAAGTGAAATGAATTATAAAATGATGCGAAGAGAAGTTTTATTTTATAACCATAAGCATGCACTCTGTCGAGAAGTGATGTAGTGTTGTTTGACAGTGGGCATGGAGTAGTTGTAAACATATATTGCAAATTCTAGGGTATGTTAAGCACTGTGCCCAAAACATCCTGGGAAACAAATTAAAAGGAGGAAGTTTCATTTGGGCTCATGATTTCATTACAAGGTCAGCAGGATCCACTGCTTTGGCCTGAGGTGAGGCAGAATATGTGGAACACATGAGGAACACGTGGCAAGGAGGCTGCTCACCTCATGGGAACCAGAAAAGAAAGACAGGGGCAGGAAGGGTCTAGTAACATCATATACCTCAAACCCAGGACCTGCTCCCTCCCACCAGGCCCTACTTCCTAATAGCTCATTCAGCTATGAATTCATCAATGGGTTAACACATTGATGAAGTTAGAACCCTCATGATTCAATCACTTCTCAAAATCCCCTCAGCTGGCAACCAAAGCTTCAACACATGGACCCTCAGAGGACATTTTTAATGTTCAAACCAGAATAGAGGGCAACCACTTAAAACCTAAGAAAACAAGTATAACTGACATGCTTTGAAAGGAGAGACAATGGAGTTATTGAAAATACTCAACACCACAAATGGAAGAAGAAATATATGACAAAATATGAACAAAGAGCAAGGACAAAATCAAGACAAATAAGGTAGCTACTAATCCAACTATATCAATATTATTTTGAAAATCACTGACCTAATGTCTTTTGGTGGCTCATGCCTATAATCCTAGCTACTCAGGAGGCAGAGATCAGGATGATCACGGTTTGATGCCAGCCCCAGGCAAAGAGTTTGCAGGGCCTTATCTTGAAAACTTCATCACAAAAAAGGGCTAGTAGAGTGACTTAAAGTGTATACCTTGAGTTCAAATCCGAGTACTGCAAACAAAACAAAACAGAAATCATCAGAGTTGATCAGAAAACAAGACCCAATTATATATTGTCTATAAGAAACCTCCTTTAAATATAAAGACACATATAGGTTAAAACTAAGAGGATGAAGAAAATGTGCTATGTTAACATTAGTCAAAAGAAAACAGGGTTAGCTGTATTCATTTCATGTGGCACATACCTCAAAGCAGGAAAAATTGTATAAGATAAAAGAAGATCATTATGCAATGATTAAGGAGTCACTTCAACAAGAGACATCATATTAATAATGTGTATGTACCTAACAAGAGAGTGTCAAAGTGTGTGAACAGCAAGGGGGAGGAATGAGTCCTCCATCATAGTTGAAGACTTCACTATCAGAAAGAAGCAAATCCAGCAAGCAGAAAAGCATTGAGGACATGGTCGAAATCAACCACATAATGGTTAAACTAGATCTAATTAACATTCTGCATTCTTCTCCAGTTCACATGGGACATTTACCAAGACAGATGGCAATCTGGGTAATAGAAGACATCTTTACATATTCTAAAACCAGGATTAATGTTGGTATTCAGACCACAGTGAAACTGAACTAGAAAAAAAAAACACAAAGATTACAGCAAAGTTCCCAAATTGCTTGAGGTTAAACAACACATTTCTAAATAATGTGAGCCAGAGAATAAATACCAAGAGAAGCTAAAAAGTATTTTGACCTAAAAATATCTTATCAAAATTTGTGTAATGCAGTAATAGTAGTGCTTAGAGTGAAATTTAAAATACTAAATACATATATTAGAAAAGAAGTGAGATTTTAAATAAATTTAAAATTTCTAGCTTATGAAACTAGAGAAAGAAGAGCAATCTAAGTTCAAGTAAGGAAAAGAAATGAAATTCAGTAATCAATGATTTGAAAATAGGAAATTAGAAAATAAAAGGAATCAAAAGTTAGATCTTTGACAAAACCAAAATCAATAACAAGACTAAGATAGAAGGAAAGAAGATACACATTGTTAATATCAGAAATGAAAGACGGGACATTATAAAAATCCCACAGGTCTGAAAAGACTACAAAATGAAATAATATGCTCAATTCTTTGCCCAAAATTTTGAGTACTAGATGAAACAACCCATATCATTGAAAGATACTATCTATCAAAACTCACACAGGAAGAAGTAGACAATCTGATTAAGGCTATATCCATTCAACAGATTGAATCAATAATTAATATTCTTCCAAAGTGGAAGGCTTAGATGGTTTCACTAGTAAATTCTACAAAAAACTTGAGGAAAAAATTATATAATTCTCTGAAATCTCTTTCAGAGCATATAGGCAGATGGGATACATTCTAACTCATTTTATGAGGTCAGCATTTTCCTAATACCAAGACTAGAAAAAGACACTATATGAAAAGAAACATAAGGATTTATGAACATAATCCAAATCTTCATAATTCACATAAATCCTAAACAAAATATTTGCAAATTGAATCCAATAATTTAGTAAAATGATTATACACCATACTCATGTGAGATTTATCTGAGATTTACAAGGCTGGCTAAGAATTCAAAATCAATTAATATACCTACTACATCAAAAGGCTAAAAAAGAAAAGTTCTATGACATACCAATAGATGTAGAAAAAGTATGTGAGAAAATCCAACACCCATTCTCAGTAAACTAGAATGTAAGGGGAATGTCTTCAACTTGGTGAAGATTGCCTACAAAAAACCTAAAGGAAATGTTGCACTTAAGGGTAAGAAACCTAACACCTTCCCAACCAATCATGTTTAAGGCAAGTATGTCCCCTCTCACTCATTGTCCCAGAAATTCTAGCTAATGCAATAACACAGGAAAAGGAAATGAAAGACACACTTATTGGAAATGAAGATTTTGTCTTGTTTATAAATGATAAAAAATCTTGGAAGTAAATAAGCAATTATAGCAAGGTTGCAGAATAAAGGTTAATATCTAAAATCACCTTCTTACATATCCACAATAAAGAAATGCAATTTGAAATTAAGACTGAAGATATGACTGAAGTGATAGACCATTCACCAAGAAATCATGAGACCCTGAATTGAATTCCCAAAATCACTAAAAGATAAAAAAAAAATGGACTGTAATTTGAAATTGAAAATATAGTATCATTCACATTAGTACTTTCCCAAAATGGAATACTCAGGAACAATCTTACAAAATATGTATGAGACCTGTATGAGGAAAACTATAAAAAACTCTGATGAACAAAATCAAAGAGCAACTAAATGATTAGAGAGATGTTTCATTTCAGATAGGTAGACCCGATACCGATGGTCCCCAATTTATGATGGCTTAATTTACCATTTTTCAATTTTAGGATGATACAAAAATGATGTACATTTGATAGAAACCATAGTTTAAATTTTGAATTTTGATCTTTTCCTTGGCTTATAATATATCTAACCTTATCCCTTGCCCCTCCCACCACTGTCTTTTCTTGGTTTATATTTTTTGACTCAGGGTCTTACTATGTAGTCCAGGCTGGCCTAGAACTCGCAATCCTTCACCTCCACCTCCAAAGTGCTGGGATACAGGCATTGCCTCACCTGGCTTTTTCTGATACTTTCTTATGATTCTGGATAGTAACAGTGTGCTGAAGCCCCCAGTCAGCTACTCAAATACATGTGTAAAAATACTATATTGTGTTCTGTGTGGATAAGCTTTGATGTTTGACTTAAATGTGTTCAATGCATTTTTACTTATAATATTTTAAACTTATGATGATGTGTTTATTGAAACATACCCAATTTTAAGTTGAGGAACTTCCATGTTATCAAAATGTCAATTCTCTCCAACTTGATCTATGCATTCAATGCAATCCACCCATGGAGTAAACCATAGATTAGATCAGAGCTCTTGTGACAACCCAGAACTGTGCTTATCTCCTCCACGTCTCAAGTCAATCAACTTGACAGTCAAGATTAAGCATGATAGGGCCCAAAACATCTGATTCAAGGACATGTACAAGTGGCAAACGAGTATTTGAAAGGCTACTCCACACCACATGAAATGGGGGAATGCAAATTAAAAGAGAGAGATGATCACGCCCCTCTTAAGATGGCCATGATCTGGAAGTTGACACCATCTAGTGCAGGTGAAGATTGAGAGCAACAGTGCTCCTAATTCATTGCAAGTGGGAATGTAAAATGATACAGGAACTTCAGGAGACAATATGGTGGTGTCTAAAACAGTATCTAATGATACTCTTAGCATATGACCCAGTGATTATTGCACTCCTTGATATCCAAAGGAGTTGCAAAGTTATGTCCACAAAAAATCTGCTCATAGATGCTTATAATAGTTTTATTGATAATTAACAGAATTTGGAAGCAACATTCATGCCCTTTAGTAGACAAATGGACAAATTTTGGTACATCTAGAAAATATGGTATAATTCAGCATTCAATAGAAATTAGCTACTAAGTCAAGAAACGACATGGCAGAAACACAAATGCATATTACAAAGTGGAAGAAGCTAATCTGAAAAGCTTACATGCTGTATAATCCCAACTATGTGACACTCTGAAAAAGGCAAAATCATGATTTTATTAAAAAGATCAGTGGTTGCCAGGGTTTGAGCATGGGAAAGAGATGAGTAAGTGGGACACAGAGGGTTTTTTATAGTAGTGAAAATACTCTACACTATAAATATATATAAAACATATATTATATTACACACATATATAATCTTACATTTGTCCTAAACCACAGCCCAAGGCAAACTATGGACTTTGGGTGGTTATGATGCATCAATGGAGGTTTATCAATGGTAACAAATGTACCACTCTGGTGGGGTTGTTGATAACAGAAAGGTTATGCATGTGTGTTTTTTAGGGAGGCAGTGAGGTACATGGGGAACTTCAGTACATGTCTGTCAATTATTTTTGTGAATTTAAAACTATTTTAAGAATAAAGTCTTAAAGATAAGTAAATAAAAACTTTCCCCTTTTAGTAAAGGTGAAAGCAAAGACTGTACGATCATTTGGGGGACTAAAAGCTATATTTTTCCATATTTAGAGCTTTCGTTTATATTAAGGAATTAGTTTTGAAAATTATTGTTTCTTTTGGAACCTTCACTAGATTACACTTTGTCCAATGTGCCAATTTGTTTTTAATGTTCTAAAAGCTATTGCTACTCAATACAATAATCTGAGCACTTTCCATCAATGCTGTCCATATTATCATGCACATAAATGGTGACTACTCCATTTCTAGAGTTAACATAATGCACACATATATGGATGTTGAAATGGTAAACAAATGAGACTTTTCACTTTTAAGGGTAATTTATCATTCAGGGTTTTTTAGGTGTATGCTTATGGTGAGATGATAAATTATGGTGTGGTTATAAATTGCTCTATTAACTTACTGTTACTGGCAGCTATGCTTGAGAAACAAGTAAATATAAAGTCTTTTGTTAGAATAATAATTTTCTAAGATGTATTTATGAATGAAATCAGTCATGGTCAATGGAAATACCTAATTTCATCTAGAGGAATGCAGTGGCTTTGATTGTTCAGCAAATATTCATTCTTCTCCCCTTCCTCCATGGTAAGGGTATATTCTCTGTGTTGGTGACATGAGATCAGACCCAGACATGAACAGGAACCGGGTGTTTTTGGTCATCCCTGTGGTGGCTTTAAACTTTATCATGGTAAATACATTTTTCAGATAGTTATTGTCTAGATTCATTTGAACTTCTGAGTGGACTAAGAGGTGAACCACAGCACCTAACATAAAATCTGAATCAATTGTCTTACCTAATTGGAAGATCTGCATGTATAATAATAATGATGATGATGATAAATCTGATTATCAAGTGCTAAGATGATATTTTGGTGGCTATGCAGCAAAAATAAGCATTTATTTCTATATACTTATCACTTTATTTATTCATCTTTGTTGATCTGATATTCCTTGTTCTTTAATTAAGCTAAGGAATGATTGCATTAGAAATTAATATTCACAGCTCACATATTTCATTCTTTTCAGAAGATCTGCTTTTAATTGATAATAAATATTTATTATTATTTTTGTCCAGATTGACATGAGACTGACTTCTATAGTCAGTATTTTAACCAAGGTGTCATCTTGGTACCAAGAACATCATACTTTTCCTCTGACTACTTTGCAGAAATGGATTTTTCTGTAGGTTAGCACTCATTTTAGCAATATGATGCACCATTGCTTTTAAATTTAGACAATATTGTCCGGGTCTGTGTTGCAGATTGGTAGTGACCGCAATCACACACCTTGTTCTTTCTTTTTTTCTCCTCCTCCATTCTACTTACTATATGAATTACCCTAATGGCTATTGCTATAATTTTAAATGTTAATATTATTTTTCTTGAGTCATCACCTTTAGATAGAATCCTTGGAGTTCTCCTCATATAAGTGAGTATTTAGGTCCCCTACTTTTCCCTTCATCTCTCCCCATGCTGTCTTCCAACTTCTGTTACTTTTTTTTATTGGTTCTTTCACATTACAGGGGGTTATCTAATTGAATCATTCTTTAATTGTAATAAACACTTTCATGATTTTTTAAACAATGGGATGAATCTAAAAATTTTAAGCTAAAATCAGTATTTGTAATATTTATCAAGCACAAGACATCAATACCCAAATCCTGTGACTTAGTGGCAGGAAAGAAAATGCAGTCGTCTGTGCCTAAAATGATGCTGACAAAGTGAAGTATTCCAAGATTGTGGTGAATGGGATTTTGCTTAAAGAACATAAGTTACTAAAAATCATGCCACTTTTTTTGTTCTCATTTTAGATCCACGGCTTATACATTGCTGTTTTCATTATTGCTATTTATATTTTTGTTGAAAAGAAGCCAGTTTTTTTAAGTGATGCTTTGTAGGGCCTTCTGGACTTCTGCATTAATGGACTTGTAATTTCTGGTCATGGTGCATAGTTTCCATCCTGCAGTTTTCTTACTTTCATATTCTGCAGTAATTCCACAGGTCCTCTAGCACATGTTGACTCTTCTCTACTGTTTAGAGCTAAAATGTCCCCCAAAAGCCCATGTGTTAAAAGACTTGGCTCCCAGTTCATGGGATTATTGTGAGGTGGTGAAACCTTGAATTGGTAGGACCTAGTGGAAGGAAGTTAGGTCACTGGGGGTGTGATCTCAAAAGGGTCATTGGATTTTGGGAGCCTGGCCCTTACTGTCTCTGTCTGCTTTGGGCCATTAAGAAGTGAGTAGTCTCTCTGCTATCTGCTCCCACCATTGCCTCAAAACAGGCCCCAAAACAACTTCCAAAACCATGAGCCAAAATAAATCTTTCCCCCTTATCACTTGCTTATCTCGGGTATTTTGTCAATGAAGGGAAGCTGATTGACACACAAAAAGACTTCCTTTTTGTCCTGTGGAATACACATTCTAGTAATTTTATAATCAGAGATGTGGGAGATAAACTTTTTGAGTCTTTGGTTAGAATCGAAATGGTAGTTTTCAATTTTATACTTTTTAAGGCATTTTTCTCCTTTTCTAATGCCCAGAGTTTCTGAAGCAAATTTGATTCTCAGATTTTTGTAGAGTACCTGCTTCTTCTATCTAAACCATTTAAGAATCTTCATTTGGTCTTTGGAGTTTTTATTTCTCATGACTTTTCTTCCTTGTATGTGTTTAAATTTTCTGTCTTTCTGAAGTCTAAGTCCTTACAATATGGACCCATTCCTTCATTTGTTCTATTACTGCCCGAAATATTTCATTTTTCCCATTACCCTTTTCCATTAATGATAAAGTGTATATCCACTTTTACTTCTTTTTCCTTTCATTTCCTTTCTCCTCCTCTTCCTCCTCCTCTTCCTTTCTCCTCCTTTTTATCTTCTCCTTTTCTCCTTCTCTCTTTCTTCTTCCTCTTCTTCTCCTCCTTCTCCTTCTTCTGTCTCTCTCCCTCTCCCAAACTCTTAACAGATGGATGATGGAAATCCTGGATCAATTCTTCACGTTTGTTAACTACTTTGATCATATGTAATATATTTATCTTATTAGTATTACATTTATTGGAATTTTCTTAACTTTATCTTTCATATCACGAGTTACATGATATCAATTTTATTCTTTGGATTCATTGTTTATTTTTACAATTTTCAACAACAATCTTTTAGATTTTTAAGAAATTTTTATTCCCCATGTTTTCTTCTATCAAAGCCACTTGTTTGTATTTTAATAAAGTAACAGCTCCTGGAATTATTTAAATCATACTATTAGAATTTTATTAATTTTCCTGAATTAATTCTGCTTCCCATATTGTTAACTGTTGTGTTTGATCATATCAGCTCTGCTGCCTACCTCAAGTGCCTTCTTTTCATTTGTATTAATAATTGGAGAATCAAATTGATTAAAATATGGAAGGTATATGGATTTCTTCTACAAAGATATCGGGGGTTAAGGTTGTAGACCATGAAGCAAGATTTCCTGGTTTTGTGTTCCTACCAAGCCATTTAAAATCAGTGAGGGTTTGGGTTGATTGCTTCACTGATTCTGTAATTTATCTATAAAATGGAAAGAATAATAATTGTTCCAAGCTTATAGAGTAGTTTTAGGAATTAGATGAAATAATGTATGAAGCACTTATTCCAGTGTCTGTCACATGAGAGGTGCTACCCAAGTGTGAGCTCCAATTTCTGCTGGGAAGATCTATATCTAACAGTTTTCTTCCACTCATCTGATAGATGATTTCTGGCTTTGTATGAACCATGATAGCTTACACCCAATCCAGCTTTAATTTAGAGGAATGAGGGTGGAGATTTTCACACTGAAAAGAAGAGGCAGTTATAATTTTGTGTATTTTCTTTGGATGGAGTTGCCTTTTCTGTCTCTTCTTCATATTCCAAAGGCCCAGATTTACCCTAGTCTCTTCTTTTCATCTCTAAATTAAATATTATTGATATTTCTGAGGGAAAAGTTCATTTCTTTATAGGATAACTCTTTAATTTTATTTTTGGAACAAATGTGGTGTAATCTATTTTGTTTGGGGCACTTAAGGGTGGGAGTCCACTATCTCAGGTATTCTACAGACAATCCCTTTGTAAATAACCTTACTCCCCCTTTAAGTTCTTCTACTCTACATGCTTCATAGCTCCAAGTTTGAAACTTTCCATGTGTACTACCAGGAGAAATTAATGTCTTGGCTTAAGTTCTTTCTTATTCATATTTTATCTTGTCTCATCCTTGGTAATGTGGCCACTCTACAAATATTTATTAATTCTATATTATGTAGTAGGTACTGTTTAATAATTTAAATACAGAATGGAGATGTGGTTCAAGTAGTAGAGTGCCTGCTTTGCAAGTACAAAACCCTGAGTTCAAATCCCAGTCCAACCAGACCAAAAAAAAAAAAGAGCTAGAGCTAGTGAGAGAGAGAAGATGAGGATACAATGATGAGAAAGAAAAAGTCCCCACCATTGTGAAGTTATAATCCAGTAGGAAAGACAGATAATAAAAAGGTAAGTAAGGGCTGGCTGTGTAGTTCAGGTGCAAAGCACTTACTTGCCATGTGTGTGGCCTTGGATTATGTCACCAGCATGATACACACATGCACACACAGAGCAAGCAAATAAGTTCATAACCACATTGAAGATAGCCAAAAGGGCTGTGAGGAAAATTAAAAATAAAATGAGACAGGTTCCTAAGGTAAAGGAGCAATATTGTAGGTAGTCTTCAGAAAAGCCTCATTATGGAGAGTGTGTCAGTCTGATTGCTGCATGAAGAATAGAATTTAAAGTAGTAAGAATAGACACAGAAGTGTAGGGAGACTATTTTCAGGAGTCATGATGAGACATGGCAGAACATTCTTTAGGCACTGGAATGTAAACTCCTTGAGAGTTTAGTCCCTGCTATTTCTTTCTCCATGTGTAAGACAACTTGTTTTAATATAAATGCCCAAGAAACATGCACACAATAGGTACACAGATGACAACAGTAATAAAACAACTGGCTGTGGTCTGAATGCTTGACCCTTTCACCCTCTCTTCTTCATATGTTGAGACCGACACCCCAGGGTAACAGTATTAAGAGGTGGGGGCTTTGGTAGGTGATTGGGTCATGAAAGCTCTGAATGGAATTTGTGCCCCTATGAAAGAAGCACGAATTTGCCTCTCCCAGAATGTGAAAACACAGAGCGGAGGTACTATCTATGAAAATTAGGGTCTCATAAGACACTTGACTGGGATGCTACCCCCATCTTGAACTTTCCAGCCTGTACAGCTGTGGGAAATAAGCATTTCTAAGCCACCTAGTTTATGGATATTTTGTTGTGGCAGCCCAAATAGTAGGTAGTCCTAAGGTAGGAACAAACATGGTGATTTGGAGAAATAACCAAAAATTCAACATTAGGAAAACAGACAGCAAGAGGTAGATTATCAGATGAGATCTGAGAGCTAGACAGTGACCATTACAGTAGGGGCTTGTTCACCATGCAAAGTTTGCATTTTATTCTAATTGTAAGGGAAATCATTGGTGGTGGTGAGGTGGAGGTCAATCTACTCAAAGCCACATTGAAAGAGATCTCTGCTGTGTGACAGATGGACAGTATAGGGAGCAAAAATAAAAGCAGAGAGGAGAGCAAGGAAGCAGTTATGGGAACTCTGATGAGGGACAGTAGCTTGTATTCGTTATCAGAGATGGTGGGAGAATGGTTTTAATAGGATTTATGGTGAGGTGAGGGCTGGCAGAATGTGAGTCAGCATTATGGTACCAGAGGGCATAGAGCTGAGGATGGCTTCCAGAGTTGTAGCATAAATGTATGATGTATAGTCCCATTAATTGAAATGGAAAGATTTAGAAAAGATCAGATTTGGGTGAGGATAGGGATAGATAGTGATAATGAACTTGCAATTTCTAGGTGTCTAGGATGAAAGGTTTGACAACAACAATAATAAAAGGAAACTAAAAAGAAACAACCACCAAGAGGATGTGCATTGTGTCTTATCCAAAATGATGAATCTTTCTTGTTTTGTGGAGATCACTTGACCATCTTAATGCTTTTCTGTATACATTTATTACCTTTTTAAGCTTCCTTTTTTTTGGAGTTTGAACTCAGGGTCCTGTGCTTGCTAGGCAAGCACTCTACCACTTGAGCTATGCAATCCACCCCTTTGGCCTTTTAGGAATTTTTTAAATAGGATTTGCATTTATTCTCAGACTGCCTTAGACCACAATGCCCTATTTGTGCTTCCTGCTTAGCTGGGATAACAGGCATGTGCTACCATGCACAGCTTTATAGGTTGAAATGGGGTCCTATGAACTTTTTACCTAGGTTGGTCTCACATCATGATCCTTGTGATCTTGGCCTCCAGAGTAGCTCAGGTTATAAAAAGGAATCATTAAATTCATAAAAGACTATAATGAAATGTGTATGGTATTTAGTTTAATTTGGAACAAATAATTTTCGCTCATTAAATGTTCAGCTCTAACATTATTTTTAAGAGTGTTACTATTTACGAAAATGTTGAAAACAGACTGCAAGACATACTCCCTGCTATGGTTTGTATAAGCATCTCTGAAAAGTGTTTAAAGGCTTGGTCCCAGGTCATTGTGCTGTGGTGAGATTGTAGAACCTTTAAGAAGTGAGTTCTACTGGGAATTCTTTAGGTCACTGAGGGCATGGCGTCAAAGGGAGTGGCAGGATCCCAGCCCTTTCCTCTCTCACTTCCTAGCCATGAAGTTGGCTCTCTATGTACTTTGACCATGACTAGAACCTCCAAAACTATGAACCTGAAACAATCCTTTTCTCTTTATAAGGTGCCTCAGGTATTTGTTGTAGTAATGCAAAGATGACCGGTACATTACCATGAATGTCAATGCTCTAGGATTATTAAGCTTTCCATCTTGACCATCTCGAACCAAGTGAATGTTCATTCTGGACTTCTGTTGGCTTCTCGAATGATAGCACTAACAGTCTCAGAGGAAGAAGAAGCAAGTTAAGTGCAGGTTACAGGAGCTATGAAGAAGCACGGGTTAGGGCAGGGTTTTTGTCCTGAGCCAGCTGCTGCGGGGTGAGGCTTCACTGCATCTGTTGTCTGGCTGTGGAGTCACACTTGGTGGTTGATCTCTTTGTGGAAACATAGTTAGGAGTGTTTCTTGACAAGCATAGCTCCAAGAAGCAGACTTACCAGCTACCTACCTTGCAATATGGCCACCTGTCCCACTCCAGTTTTTGCCCTGGTCTCCAGTTCCACTCTCAATTCCTCTAACCAGATATCTTGGCAGTAATAAAGAGGACCAATGCCAGGGATGTGCTATGGAAAGGGAAGTAGTAATTCCTAGAGAGAGACAAGACTTGCAGGTCATCTGTTACTAGAAAAATACTTTGAATATACCAGATGACAGGCAGTCTGAGCTCAAGTCATTCTGTTATTAGAAGTAGGTTTTTAAATATATATGCATGAGAGATTCAGTAGGAAGAGGAAGTGGATGCTATGATCGTACTACACACTATGGGAATTTGACACTGCCATTGCTTGCTGGTACATACTGGAAATATTTAAGTAGTTGGACAATGTTTAGCAGATGACAAGTTATAGGACTTAATACATAATAGGTGGATGGCTTGTTATTGCTTTCAACTTAGTGAAACAAACAAAAGAAAATTTGAGGTTGTCATTGTGACATGCAGTTTTCCTTGTTGCCTTATTCCCACTCAAGTTTGGCTTTTTCTGCAGACCATGACAAGCCCACTCAGAACAATGATGCATCCCTAATGGTGTTAGTATGTCATTACATAGATCCATGACCCAAACTGACCATGTCAGTCATTTTCCTCCTTCTCACTGAACTTGTTATTTATGACTTTGTGTTCCTAATAGAAAGTTACTAAGACTGTTGTTTGAACAACAGCTGCAAAGCTAGTGGCTTTGAATAGTTTAAGAAAAAGATGTGTTTTGTGGAAGTAAACTTACTACAATTATTTCGGATTACAATATTGGCACAGTGAACACAGTGCTCAAATATCCACATTGGAAATGTACATTGCAAGGGGACAATACAAGGAAAAGTTGCAGGAGGGTGAACACAATGGAAATATTACATGCCCATGTATAAAAGTGGAAAAATGAGGCCTGTTGAAACTGTTCCAGGGATGGGGAGAGGGGATAAAGGAGAATGATGGAGGGGGTGAATTCAACTATGATATATTGTAAGGACTTTAGTAAATGTCACAGTGTAACCCCAGTACACCAATAATATAATAAAAAAAGAAAACGTACATTGCTGCGTAAATTCAGTTTTGAAATTTTAATATTCTATTCTAGAGTTTCCCAGAATGTTCTCCACACAGACCTCACAGCGTCCTCACGAGAAAAGTATTATGTAAATATCCACTCTAGGGATAAAATGATTACAAAGCAAGTTAGAGATAGAGCAGGATTAGAATTCACAGTGTCTGAGAACATTTATAATATTTAACCACAGGATTTCCATGAAGTGTGTGAGGAAGGCGACAGCTTTCAACACCCCTTAGAAGTTAATTGATCTGGAATGTTTTTTGAATGAGAGTTAATTCATATCTTTCAACTTTCCATTTCATCATAAAATTAGGTACTTAGGTGTTGGTGGGTTGACAGTCTGAGACATAGAGTTAGGCCTCTCCCATTTAGTTTAACTTTTTACTTTATAATACTTTTCTGAAATGATTCCTGAAGTCTTTAAGACAGTTTGTATATGTGCACCAGAAAGTGATACATTCTTGATTGTTGCAATTGTAGCCTTCACAATCAGCTTACTATGTTTCATACTCAAAATTCCTTTCTTAGAAAATACTCAGTGGACTCATTTTAGATGATCATTAACCTTACGAAACAGTGTGCATAAAATTTTGTGGCCGACTGTTAAACATATATATTTAAATGGCTAAGACGTTCCTAGTGGTAGCAATGCATGCCCTGGGTATTTTCTCTCAAAGAGCGAATAAACCTACTTATATTAAAATTACTGAAATACATATCTCCCTTCCCCCAGTAGAATTTACCCTTTTGAAGAAAATCAGCCTTCATGAATGGTTGCGGAAGTTTGGCCCTCTGTGGGAGGATAATTTGGGGTGAGCTTCCTTTGGGGTGATCCAGACATGCCTGTATTCAAAACTCCTTGGTTCTCACAGAGGAATGTCTTTGAGAAGTCAGCCAAGAAGTTACCGGCCAGTGATTTGGATTCAAGTAATGGCAGGTGGGAGGAGCAGGAGAGACACCAAAAAAATTCACAGGAGTACTGTTCCAAGCAGTTTGGCATCTGTGTAGAAGGTTGAGAAAATAATGGAGATACTTTGCACTATAGCGAGTTGAACCCATGGCTTTGTGGATGCCAGGCAAACTCACTGCCACGGAGCTGATGTCCCCAACACTTTTCAACTTTATTTGGAGAGTTGGTCTCACTAAATTGACCTTGGACTTGCAACTCTCCTTCCTCAACCTGCCCTCAATGAGACAGAATTACAGGCTTGTGCCACCATGCCCAGCTGTGGATGACTCTTGTGGAGAGAAGGAGTCAGATTCAAAATAAACAAGAAGTGGATGAGAAAACAGAAATGAGATTTCAAAGATGCAGACAACTTCATTCATTCAAAAAGTGTTTGTTCAACAGTAACTATGTGTCAGATTCCAAGTTAGATGTTAGTGGTTGGATGGAGAATAAGGCAGATCTTATCCTTAGTCCCAGAAGAGAAAAGGCAATCTTAACACCTGTCACATAGCAGACACTCAAAATAAAAGTTGAATGAATGAATGTAAACTGTGACTATCCTACTATGAGAAAATATTAGATAGTAATAATGAGATTTCTACTAAATATGTATTAATTCTAAAGTAAGCAATATTATAAACTTAAAAAGCATAAGTAAGTATATTTAGAATTGTGGGATTATGGCATATGTACAAATATTAAAAATGGATTTTGAAGTGTTATTTAAAGTGAAAGAACCAGGTGTAGTGATTCATGCCTCTAGTTCCAGCTACTTGGGAGATGGAGGCAGGAAGATTGCAAGTTTAAAGCCAGCCTAGGCAAAGTTAGTGAGACTCTGTCTCAAAAACAAACTACAGGAAAAGAGCTGGGGACATAACTCAAGTGGTAGAGTGCTTGTAAGAGGCCCTGGTTTAATCCCTAGTACTCCCCCAAAGGTACTAATATAGTACTAAGATGTTGGAGACATAATCCTTAAATAGAAATAACATTTTTTCCAACTATTTCAAGGTTGCATAAAAATGTGTGCAAACTGTATGTGTATTTTTACGAATTAGGATGTGACCTGGACAAGGGAGAAATAGCCCTTACAGTACGTTACTCCCATCTTATTCTAAATTCTAGAAGTGTCTAGATTCTAGATTCTAATAAAAGTGCCTTAATTCTAAAAAAAGTAAGAACTTTCCTTAAATTAAGCTATCTGATCAAATATTTTAGTATCTTAATTTTATTTACAAATACACATTTGTTATGAAAAGTACATGTATTTTATTGGAACACAACAATGAAATATGAAGCAAATTGGCTCTGTGTGTGTTATGTACATGTGTGTATATGGAGAAAAAGAACAAGGGAATGAGGAAGGATAAAAATAAAGGGTTGGAAAGAAAAAAAGACTGAGAATGGGCAAAGGATCTTTATATTGTTAGCAAATTTCTTCTGAATAGAAAGTCTCTGAATTGTTTTGAATTCCTCAGATAGAGGAAAAAACCCATTTTTTTTGGCCTGTGATCTAATACGCTTATGTATTATAATAAAAACAATGGCTCCTTTTCTCTTTAGAAAACATTACACATGTGTTTTTATGGGAGGCACTGGAACATCTGGATTTTTCTCCTTTCCATGCACTGTCATCAGCACCCTGGCAGATGAGCTTAAGTGGAGTTGACTGATTTCCAGAAACAGGTACTCAGAGGCTGATACCTTACTGTGCGTATATCTGATTCAGCTTCCTCCCCTTTATCTTCCTCTTCTTAGTGTGTGTTTCTTTTCATATTATCCCTTCCTTCTTTTCTCCTGTTCACTTTACACATTTTTGGCTCTCTAGTGTGATTTTAAGATATTAGTTTCTGTGACATACTTAGCATTTGAGAGTTACCCATGTAGTGCCTGAGGGATGGTCGTCAAAAACCATAATAAAATGTGAAAGATATACTTAGCAGCACACATTTCATGAGTCTAATTTCCTTAAACTCTAAGAAAAATTCTCTGATGTACCATCAATGGATAGGGTAATACATTTGTAAAGTTTGTTTCTTCTATGTTAAGGGTTAGAAAGTTAAAACATTTGACTTTCCAATCATGCAGGCTGGATTGGTGATAAGATACAGGTTTGCTCAACAGCAATGTAAATGAAGACTTGTGGAGAAAGGAAGCCCAGAGAAGAAACCCTGGGAGAAAATGGCATATGACTCTTCCTTCCACTTTCTTCCTGCCAGGAACACAAATGTGGTGTATGGTGGTTTTATTCAAGGAAAAAGAAGAATGAAATTTTGTTATTCACAAGTAAATAGATGGAAGTAGTGAACATAATCTTAATGAAGTCAGCCAGGCTCAGAAGGCTAAAAATTGCATGTTCTCCCTCACATGGGGATTGTAGACCTGAAACAATTGCACTAGTATTATTGGACAGAGTTCACAAACCAAGGAGAGAACATACACAGGAGGAATAGGGAAATGGAAGCAAATCTAAAACTTGAATATAGTTGAAGTGCTAATTGTAGAGGAGTGAATAAAATAATCTTAGATTGGCAGAGGTTACTATGGGAAGGGGACAAGGTAGTAGAGAAGAAATCTGGTAGAGATGAATCAGTGTGGATTGCAATACATGAGGGCATGGAAGCAATGCTAGGAATCTCTCTGTACAGCTATCTTTATCTCAAACTAGCAAAACCACTTTCTCATTATCTTTTATGCTTTTCTCCAACAAAATTGGAGAACAAGAGGGCAGAACCCTGGAAGTGGTGTTGATGGGTGGGGGAGAGGTGGCCCAAAGAATGTATACACATGTCAGTAAATGTAGAAATGATAAAATTACATAAAAAATACAGAGTAGAAGATGAAATTAGTAAAAGTTTTGAGAGCTAAAATAATAATGATGCAAGTGATATAACAGTGAAAAATCAAGCATTCTGTTATTCATATGTATATACAATGATTTGGACATTATTCCCTCTTTCCCCCACTTCTTTCCTTTCCTCACACCCCTTCTCCTCCACCCCCACCCCCTCACTTCCAAGCAGAAAGTGTTTTGCCTTCATCTCTAATTTTATTGAAGAGAGAGTATAAATATTAATAAGGAGGACCAGAGGATTTTTTTCTAAGTGAGGTGAGGATAGCTATGTAGGGAGATTCCTAGTATTGCTTCCATGCACATATGTGTTAGTTTCTAAGTTGATTCTTCTTGAACTAACTTTTTCTCTACTTCCTAGTCCCCTTCTCCTATTGGACTCTATTGCTTTAAAGTTTCTGCATTAATTCCTTTGCATTGAAAACATCAAATGCTTTCTTTTTTTGGGATGGTGTTACCTACCTATGCTTATACCTCCCTTGTGTACACTCACCTTATCATGTGATCAAAGTCCTATCATCTTGTTGCATTTGCTCTTGACCTAAAATCCACATATGAGGGAGAACATACGAGTTTTGGCCTTCTGGGCCTGGCTAACCTCGCTCAGGATGATGTTCTCCAGTTCCATCCGTTTGTTTGCAAATGATAACATTTCATTCTTTTTCATGGCTGCATAAAATTCCATTGTGTATAAATACCACATTTTCTTAATGCATTCTTCAGAAGTGGGGCATCTTAGCTGTTTCCATAGAGCTTCTTTATCTATTTGTATATATTCCTTTTATTTCTTCTTCTTGCCTTATTGCTCTGGCTAGGAATCCCAGTACTATATTGAATAGTAGTAGGGATAGTGGGCATCCTTGACTTGTTCCTGATTATAGAGGGAATGGGTTCAGATTTTCTGGGTTAAGTATAATGTTGGCTGTAGTTTTGTCATATATAGCTTTTATAATGTTGAGGTACATTCCTTCTATTCCTACTATTCTTTGAGCTTTTATCACAAAATAATGTTGGATCTTATCAAAGGCTTTTTCTGCATCTATTGAGATGATCAAGTGTTTTTTTGTCTTTGCTTCTGTTAATGTGCTGTATTACATTTATTGATTTGCATATGTTGAACCATCCCTGCATTCCTGGGATAAAACCAACTTGGTTGTGGTGAATGATCCTTTTGATGTGTTGTATAATTCGGCCTGCCATTATTTGTTGAGTATTTTTGCATCAATGTTCATTAAGGAGATTGGCCTCTAGTTCTCCTTTTTGGAGGTGTCTTTGTATGGTTTTGGGATGAGTGTAGTAGTGGCTTCATAAAATATATCAGGTAGGTTTCCTCCCCTATCTATTTCATGGTACAGTTTAAGGAGGGTTGGTATTAGTTCTTCTTTAAGTGTCTGAGAGAATTCAGAAGGGAATCCACCAGATCCTGGACTTGTCATTTTTGGGAGACTATTTCTTCTTCAATTTCCTTTTGTGTTATAGATCTATTCAGGTGATTAATGTCCTTTTGGTTCAGTTTTGGATGATCATAAGTATCTAGAAATCTATCCATTTCTTTAAGATTTTCATATTAATTAGAATATAGGTTATTGAAATAGTCTCTGAATATTTCCTGGACATCCATGGTGTTTGTTATTATCTCCCCTTTTAGATTCCTGATTTTACTGATTTGAGTTTTTTCTCTCCTCATTTTAGTCAGGTTTGCCTTCAGTCTGTCAATCTTGTTCATTTTTTCCAAGAGTAACCTTAGATCACTGATTTGAGGGCTTTCTTTTTTTTAAATATTCACTGATGGCTATAAACTTTCCTCTCAGGAATGCCTTTGCTATATCCCATAGGTTCAAGTACTTTGTATTTTCATTTTCATTAACTTCCAGGAATGTTTTAATTACCTGTTTTATTTCATCGATGACCCACTGGTCATTGAGCAAGGTGTTGTTCAGTTTCCAGCTGCTTGCATGATTTTTGTTATTATTTTTGTTGTTGAGTTCTAGTTTTAATGCTTTATGATTGGATAGAATGCATGTTATTATTTCTGTTTTCTTATATTTGCTGAGGCTTGCTTTGTGCACTAGGATATGATCAGTTTTGGAAAAGGTTCCGTGAGCTGCTGAGAAAAATATTTGTAGTGTAGAAGTTGGATGAAATGTTCTGTAGACATGAACTAGGTCCATTTGCTCTATGGTATGTTTTAGGTCTAGGATTTCTTTATTGATATTTTGTTTGGATGGCCTATCTATTGGTGATGGGGGGTATTAAAGTCTCACACTATCACTGTGTTGGAGTCTATATATGTTTTTAGGTCCTTCAGAGTATGTTTGAAGAAATTAGGTGCATTGACATTGGGTGCCTATGGGTTGATAATTGTTATTTCCTTTTGGAGTATTTCCCCCTTTATTAATATGGAATGTCCTTCTTTTTCTCATTGTTAAATGTAGGTTTGACGTCTACTTTGTCTGAGATAAGAATTGCTACTCCTGCCTTTTTTAGGGACCCATTGGCTTGGTAAATCTTCTTCCAGTCTTTCATCCTAAGCTTATGCTTATTTCTGTCAATGAGATTGGTCTCCTGTAAGCAACTAATTGGTGAATCTTCCTTTTTAATCCAGTTTGTCAAATCGTGTCTTTTGATGGGGGAATTAAGTCTATTAGCATTCAGTGTTAGTATTAATAGGTATGTGGTGATTCCTTTCATTTAATTATCTCATTTGTTTAAGGGTTTGAGTGTGTGCAGCTTAATCGATGTTACTCTCTACTCTCATGCCTTTTCTTCTCCTGTGGTTTGGTACTGCTGGTCATTTCATGGGTATGTTGGCTTTCACTTTCTGTGTGCAAAATCCCTTGAAGAATCTTTAGTAAATGTACCTTTGTGGTCATGTATTGTTTTAGTTTCTGCTTATCATGGAAGTCTTTTATTGCTCCATCTATTTTGAATGATAGTGTTGCTGGGTAGAGTATCCTAAGGTTGAGGTTGTTTCCATTCATTGTCCATAAGACCTCACCCCATGCTCTTCTTCCTTTTGATGCTTCTGTTGAAAAAGCTGCTGTGATTTTGGTGGGTTTATCTTTGTAAATTACTTGTTCTTTCTCTCTTGCAGCCTTCAATATTCTTTCTCTATACTATGTGCTTGTTGTTTTAATGATAATATTTTGTGGGTTAGTTATATTTGGATCAAGTCTGTTTGGTGTCTTGGAGGCTTCCCATACCTGTATGAGCATAGTTTTCTCTAGATTTGGAAGTTTCCTATTATTATTTTGTTAAATATATTACAAATTCCTTCTGTTTCATCTCTTCTCCTTCTTCAATGCCCATGATTCTCAGATTTGGTCTTTTTATGGAGTCCTTGAATTCTTGCATGTTCCTTTCACAGGTCTTTAGCTGTCTGACTAGTAGTTCTTCAGTTTTTCCTTTACCATTTCATCTTTGTGTTCAGAGATTCTGTCTTCTGCTTGTTCTAATCTGCTAGATTGGCCTTTCATTTTCTTTGGCAGTTCTGTTTCATTTTTTCTCTGAGGTTTTCCATATTCTGGGTCACTTCCACTTCAATATTGTGTATTTTTTTCCTGAGTTCATTTATCTCTCTAATTATGGTGTTCTTTGTTTCACCTTGGTGTTTATATAGTGCATCTATAGTTTGTTTTATTTGTTCTTGTGCTTTCTCTAATTCTCTATTTTTGTTGTCTTGGTATTTCTTGAGTGTCTCCTGCACATTTTGGTTGACCATATCCAGTATCATCTCTATAACATTCACATTGATTATTTGCAGGATTTCTTCTTTCAGAGTATTCTTATGGGCTTCCTGGGTCCTTTGTCATAGTTTACCTTTGTTTCATTGGGAACTGGATCTGGGCTTCTTCTGTTTTCTTCATAACCCCTGGTTCCTGTACTAATTTATTATTGAAGGGATAATGGTTTACATCTTTTTTCCATCTTCCCATCATCCCACTTGCTGCTGTTACTCTCCTTGTACTGTGTACAATTCAGTATTTTCTAGCTAGTAATAGTAAAAATGATAGTATCTAGAGTGGAAGGTTAAGAGGAGAAAGAAGGAAAGAAGTTAAAGAAAAAAGAAAGGAGAAGGAAAAAAAGATACAGATCCAAAGAAATAAACAGGGAGAGATAGTGTACTAATCTTCAGTGAACTAAACAGGCATTAGAGAGACAAAAAAGGAAGAAAAAAATCTGGGTTTAAATGCAATAAAGTTTGAGCCTTAATATTTCTCTTTCTGTTGTTACTTCTTTAGCATCCATTCTTGGTGTTGGTGTTCAAGTAGTAATTCTGTCATTTTCACATCAAAAAAAAAAAAAATGATAATGATAATAAAAGGAAAAAAATTAAAAAGGTATCTAAAACTATAAAAGAATAAAAGTTTCAGGTCCAGAAACTACGCTGTTTCCATCTTAGTAGTTGTGGTGTTATTCCTTCAGCATCTGGTCTTGGTGTTTGTATTTAATCATTATCCCTGTGGTTATCTCACCAGGTGATTGGATCTGGAGACAGCTTAGTGAACCTTTATCTGCTCTGTTTGAGGGTGTAGCTCACCTGGCACCTACTGTCAGTCAGCTGCTGCTGCAGTCTTTATTTATTACAGTTCTCAGGGATGAGCCATCACACTCACCTAGTCCAGCTGACTTTGTTTATTTAAGCTTCTTCTGGACTTCTGCCCCTTTTCTTTTCTCAAGTGTAGGGCCCTACTAGCCTGTTTCAATTGCAGCCCTTGTTTATGTACAGTTCATGTGGGGAAGTGCTCCCTCCACTCTCTGGTGGAGTGTGCCTTATTTCAGTCTCTTTGGAAGCCTTCCCCTCTCCAAGCACAACGGGGATAGTTATGCCACACCTGCCTTCTCCTGCAGGCTTGTTTATTTACAGTTCCCATGGGAGAGTGCCTCTCCCCCACTCTCTGGTGCTCTGGGCACCCCACCCTATTTGCCACTTATCCTTTTTTCTGTTGCTTGTTTATTATTCAGTTTTTGTTTTGTTTTGTATTGTTTTGTTTGTGGTACAGTGGTCAGTCTGACCAGGAGGCTATGCTGATTTTTCCCAGGGGTGGCTGTAGAAGAACCACATGCTGCTTACTTGCTCACCTGTGGGTCTGTGAAGCAGGTAAGGAGCTGGTGCCTGGTGGCATGGTAACCCTCCTTGTTTCTCTGCATTCCATGATGTGGGGGAGCTATGTGTGGTCTGGGAGTGTGGAGATGTCAAAGTTTTGCCTCTAATGGTGGTTTTTCCTGTCCAGTGTGTCTCCAGCATCTCAGGAAAATTTTTACTTTAAGGAACACATGCTATATGCATCCTCCTCTAGTTGCCATCTTGGAAAAAAACCTAAATCATTTTATTCTAGTGAAAACTTTTTCCAAAAGTTAGTGAATATAGAGAAAAGAAGTTTAATGTTTTCATGGTATAAAACTCCATATAATGAAAGTTCTAATTAAAATTATATTTTAATTCTTACTATGTTGACACTTATTTATTTTTATATGTGATCGACACATAGTAATTGTGCAGATTTATGGTCCACAATGGTTTCTCCTGATATTGAAAATTAGCAGATTCTACCTTTCAGTCATAATATGTTTTCAATAGCAAATTGTTTAAAAAATTGTTCTGAAAAACAACTAATGATACTAATAGGATGTATACATTCACAATGTTTTGATTCATATATTATTCTTTACAGAATTTATTCTTGACATTATTGATAATCTTGCTGTACAGGAAGTACATCAACCATATTCAATTTCTTAACCTCCTTCTTTTATCCTTGCTCTTCCATTAGTGACCTCCCCATAGTGTAAATAACTTGTCATAATATTGCTTTGTCCATTGTAATATTATCTATTTGTCTCTAATTTTAATAATTTTTGTCTTTTTCTCTCTTTCTTTTGATTACTATGGTGATGGATTTATCAATATTATTTATTTTCTCAAAGAGACAACTCTTTACTTTACTCTTTTTCCTTTGGTCTCAATTTGGCTAATCTCATCATTTTTTAGCTCTTTACTAACTTTGAGAGTGGCTTGTTCTTTTTGAAATATCTCAAAATCTCTCTCTATCCCTCTCTTTCTCTCTCTGTCTCTCTCTCTCTGTTTCTCTTTCTTTTTTTCACTGTTCTGCAGCATGAACTCAGGGCCTTGTGCCTGAGTTAAGGAATTTACTACTTGAATAACACCTCAGTGCTTTTGGTTTTTCACAGTTTTTTTTTTCAGATAGGGTCTCATGTTTTTTCTCTGAACAGCCTTAGACCATGATCCTTCTATCTCGATTTCGCAAGTAGCTTGGATTACACAACATGAGCTCTGAATTTTTTATGTCAGCATTTATACATACTAACTTCCCACTATGAACTGTTTTCGCTGAATCCTACACATTCTCTTTGCTGTGTTTTAATTTTAATTTGATCCATTAATATTTACTTCTCCCCTGCTTTTTTCATTGCCCATTAATTGTTCAAAATGTAATGATTAATCGCAATGTGTTCATATATTTTATGTAGTTTCACTCCTATTGTTGTCTAGTTTTATTCCATTATGATCTATTAAATCATAAAGTGATTTCAAATTTATTTACTTATTTACACTTGCTTTATGTCCAAAAATATGATCTATTTTTAAGAGAATTCCAGGAGATTCTAAGAAAAAATGTAGAT
Organism: Castor canadensis; assembly: GCF_047511655.1. Classification (NCBI taxonomy): domain Eukaryota; kingdom Metazoa; phylum Chordata; class Mammalia; order Rodentia; family Castoridae; genus Castor; species Castor canadensis. The sequence goes on from NW_027395335.1 coordinate 29,636, forward strand.
TTTTTTACCTCTTGGGTAAAACATTCTGTGTATATTTCTTAAGTGCATTTGATCTATTGTTCATTTAATTTTCATATTTCCTCATTGATTATTTTTCTGATACCTATCTATTGGTCAAATTGAGCTTTGACCTATAATTGTTGTGTTTGGTCTGAATGAGCCTGAATGCACATAAAAATTTCCTTGGTAAATTGAGGTGTCATCTGGGCTCTGGTAGTTCATATCTGTAATCTTGGGTAGTTCGAAGGCAGAAATCAAGGGGCTGGCAGTTTGAAGCCTGCTTGGGCAAATAGTTCACAAAATTCTGTCTTCAAAAAACCCAATACAAAATAGGCCCAGAACATGTCTCAAGTCTGAGTTCAACTCTCAACACCTCCAAAAAAATTTTTGAGTATGGAATGTTCAGTGTGCATGTGTTTATAATTGCTCCTTTTATCAATATGAAGCCTTTTCTGATAGCCAATTTTGAAATCTTTTTTCCTGTGTGAGTACTACTTGATTTGGGGTTCCATTTGTTTAGAATATACATTCCTGTTCTTTCCCTTTCAGTATGTGTTTGGCTTTGACAAAGATGTGTTTCTCACAAGCAGAAAACAGTTGTGTCTTGTTTTTCTAATCCAATTTACTACTCTGCATGCTTTAATTGTAAAAAGGAAAAGCATGTAATATTTCCTGCCATTTCACTGTTTTTGCAATGCTTGATTCTTCCCTAATATTCATTGGCTTAACTACTCTTCTAGTGACATTGTTTTTCATATTCTCATTGTTGTGTTTTTCTTACTCTTTTGAGTGTAGGATTGTTTTAAGTATCTTCTGTAGTGCTGGATTTGTGATCATGAATTAATTTTATGAGTTTTATATTTAGGTTGTCAGATATATTTCTTCTTCAATTTGAGGGATAAATTAAATAGGTAAAACAATCAACATTGACATTTATTTTGTTTCTGGCATTTTAAGGGCTTTGTTTCATGCCATTCTGGCTTTTAAATTTTCTGTTATTCTGATTGATTTGCCTTCCCATGTAACTTGGCCTTTATCTTTTAATTTTCAATATGTTTTGTTTTGTAAATTTAGTGTTAACTATAATATGATGTGGGGACATTCTCCAATTATGATCACAACTGCAGTAATCTTAGAGGTAAAGAGACCAAAGATAATATTTGTGAACTAAGTGGATTTTATCATTTAAATAAAGGGATGAAACAAATATGAAAAATAATGTGGAGAATAATATTAGGAAGAAGGAAAAAAATTTATAATGAGTTGGCAACACAAATTGAAGTGAGGATGAAAAAAGAAGTGGTAGAGAACATAGAGTTAAAGATTGATTAATTAAAAAAAAATTAACCAGCAAGCAAACAAAATGAGAATAAAGTCTTTTAAAAATGGCAAGATAAGAAAGAAGTAATAAGCAACAAAGAAAATTGATGTAACTGAAGAAAGATAATAAAAGGGGAAAGAAGAATTAGGAGAGGACAAGAAAATTAAAGTTTAGTGTTAAAATCTGTGTGTGGGATACATGTACAAAATCCCTGCACTCAGAGGACTGAGGCAGGTTGACCTCAACCTGGAGACCAGCCTGGAGCTTGTGGGGAGAATTCACCTTGAAAAATAAAATAAACTAGTATAAAAAAGATAAGAAATAAGATGTTAAAAGAAGAAATGAGAGGGAATTACTTAGAAAGCAAAAAGTTATAAAAACAGAATAAAATGGTGTGTAAATATATAAATCTAATGATTTGATCCAAAAAGTCACTCTACATAAACAAACATTAAGATACCATAAAAGCAGGAAATAAAATGAAAATGATTTTTTAAATAAAAAAAGAAAGTTTTCCATTTCTCTAAGGAAGTCAAAAGCATGGGTAGTGAAAGATTTCAGCTACAATTACTGGTAGCACTTTCTTTGACCACTTTGGCAATGTGCCACCTAGAGGGAGCAGGTTGCAGTGCTCTTCAACTTTCTTTTTATTTGTAATGCTCACCTAGGAACCAGAAGCTAAGGTTTGTGGGTAGAGTGGGATGCCATTACTTTGGTCTGCCCTGCTCCCCAAGACCAGGTGAAATGGAACACAAACTTTCCACCAGCTGGTCCTAGTATCCATTGCCTGCAAATGTCTGGTCATGTGTTGGGGAATCCCTGTAGAGATGCAGTATTTCCCTCCTATATCAAATTCACATACTCCACCCTCCTGGTCTTGAACATTTTTAGTTTAGATCTGCACATAATTTTTTCCAACAGCTTCTACTCCTTCCTGAAGCTTTCACAATTCCACACCTCCTGTTACTCTGACTGTTTTCCCACTGCATGGAGCTGTCCTTAAGTAGACCAGTTGTTCAGGGAAGTACTTGGTGTATCAGCAATTGATCCTTGTTATAACATCCCGAATACAGGATAATGCAGGAATATCTGTTTCCTAAAGTTTCACAAGCAGATAGGAGCCTCTAAAAATGGCTTCCTCCCCCTGAACTATGACCAAGTGACAAAGGATCAGAAGGGAAGCATTCCCAGTACCAGTTTGCTATTCAGACTATAGGAGTCTTAGTTAGACCATGATTCTGGCCAGTATTGTGACCAGTGTTAATTGTTTGTTCTGAGTCTTTCCTTCTTTCTTTTGTCCCAATCCCTGACTTTTGCTGTTGTGCTTCTGTGAGCTCTAGAGTTTGGAATTTTATTTCTCTGCCTCCATCCTCTGCTCCAAAGTCTTTGTTCATTTTGTTTTTGTTTGCTTTTACCTCTATTTCTGTTTCTCTTTTGCTCTTTGTTGATATAAGATTAAATGTGTTTGCAACTAAAACTGCAGTGTGTGTTTTCTGAGGCTTTTGTTCTTTATTTCACCTCAGCCCTACCCTCCACTATATATGTTCTCTCCATATGCACAGGTGGTCTTTCTCTTCCTCTGTTCCACTGTTCAAATTCTTTACTTTTTAAAGAAAGACCTGAGTTATTGCTGCTCATACTTCAACACCTTCCTTTAGTCACCCACCTGAAAGAGCAGCTGCTCTCCAATTGTTCTGGCAGAGATGCCAGCCAGCAGGGGGTGCTTCTCAGCTACCTTCTGCCTGTAACTCTTCTTTTTAAATCTATTTTTAATTAACTTTCTAAGAATAATATTTTTGGAAAGAATTTTGCTGACTGAAGAACATTATGAAGCAAAACTATGTATGTATATTAATCAGTACATATAAATGAAATTTAAGATAAATCTATGGAATTGTTATGTTTTTTCTATTTTTGAAGCTAACTGTTTTTTCAAGAATATTATAAAAATCTCTGTGCAACTTTGACATTTCCTAAAAACTTCTTTTGCCAAATGCTGGAGATTCACACCTCTAGTTCTAGCTACATGTGAGACTGAAAGTAGGAGAATCAAATGGACTGGGGACTCAAGCAGTAGAGCACCTTCTTTTCATTGATAAAGTCCTGTGATCAGATCATGGTCCTACCAAAAAAAATCTCAAAACCTGTTTTAGGGTTTATAATTAAAAATGAAAGTTACCTTCTCAGAATTATAAAACCTAAACACCAAAGAAAATTGCTAGAACTAATAAGAAATGTACCCCGCATCATCAAAATATTTTTAAAAAGCAAAATTTACTTTAAGTTATAGTAATACAAGCAAATCCATGATTTGAATTTAAGTAAGGATCTGATTCCTGTAAAATAAATAGACCATTTCCTAGAATCTTCATTGTGCAGACATGGTGAACAACAGGTAAGATTTATTACAGTCAACTGTAAGCTGCACATTGTGCAAACATTTTTGCATATACTAACTCATTTGTTCCTTTCTACTGCCCTGGAAAGTAGGTATTATTGCTATGTCATTTTGCATATGAAGAGATTAAGACACAAACAGTTTGAACATTTACTCAATATTGTATAGAAGGAATGGAAGAGCTGAGATTCAAATAAAGTAACGATTCTTACTGCCCCTTTTTTCCAGCTGAGAAAGCTAAGACAGAGAATTTAGACCTTGTAGTCATGAAGTTTACTAAAGTTAAAAGCCTAACAAAGAATAGTGCATAAATTCAAGCAAAGTCTGTCTAATTAAGCTTACATGTTGCTCAATCCTGGCCACTCTGTACAAAAGCTACATTGACATCTTGCTGTGTAAGATTTAGTGTCTATTTCTAGTAGCCTGAGTATGTGTAGCTAAATGGGTTATATTTTTGAATACTGGGAAACTCTGGGGAAATGTAAGACACAATGTATATAGAAATATACTAGAATCACTGAAGAATGTAAGATGCAATGTGTACAGAAATATACTAGAATCCCATGGAATTAAAAGATACAATTTATGTAGAAATATACTAGAATCACTGGTGAATATGAGGTGTAATATATAGAGAAATGTACTAGAATCACTGTATTTCAAATTACACTATTTGCCTTCCCTGAACAGGTCCACCATACCAGGTAGATGGGGCTATCCAGGGTTTGGTGGAGGTCTCAGAAGGAAAAAGCCCAAACCCAGGTTCCCCTGCTGACCCTGGCATTTTCCCACCATACTGAAGACTGCAAGAGGCTCCCTCAATACATCTTTGCAAGCTACTCACATCTTGGAGATCTTTCACATTGTAGGTATCACCAAATAGTTCCAAAGTACATGGGTCTACCTGCTTTTCTCCATGTGATTAAGCACCTGATCATTAATTTGGAGGCAGCACTAGTACTTTTCTTCATTATGACTAAGATTAAAATTAAGATAGGTTATTTCTGCTATGCTTGTCCATACTGAATGTAGTTTGTGCTTGTTATTAATAAATAATTAATAAAAAATGAATTTGTGTTCATTATTCCTGTGTGTCAATTTCCTGAGTGTCATTATTTCTCTTTGTCAAACCGGATTTAGTAATTCAACACATTAGCTAACTATTTCCTCCAGATTTGTGTCATCTGTCATTTTAAAAAGTAGATCTTAGGGTTGATGGAGAGACTGAAGCAGTAGAGTGCCTGCTTAGCAAGCGGGAGGCCCTGAGTTCAAACCCCAGTACCTAAAGAAAAGAAAAAGGTAGATCTTAATAGTCTTTACATTCATTTCCTGAACAGGAAGCAGAAAATATTTGTCTTTTTTTTCCCCACTTTTATAGTTATACTAGATTCCTTTTAAATAAACTTTACTATTATTTTTACTACAAAGAAGTAGATCTTAAGTTGATGATTAAAAAAAGTTGATCAAGTAAGGTCAAATGTGAAAATCTATAAAAGAAATCTCTCTGAAAGAATATATCTATTTATATTCTTTGGATGTGGTTACTCAATCAACAAGATTTCTGGCATCCTACTACTTAATAATGGTTCAGGACACAGGTTTTGAGTCAGACAGACAGAGGTTCGAATACTGACTCTGCACTTTGGCTATGAACAAAACATTTTGAGTCTTGTTTTCCTTCAGTGAGAGGAAGTCACTGAAGGAAAGTGAGATACTAATATCAATCTTAAAGGATTATTGTAAAGACTGAAGTTTTACTTGTGCTTATGCAAATATATGTGCTGTGAATATAACTCAGATAGCAATATATATAACCTCCTCTAGAATAGTAACTGACTTACAGTAACTATTCAGTGAATAACACCTGATATTATCTTTAGTTAGGCATGGAGGCACACCTCTGTAATCACAGTACTCTAAAGGCTAAGTCAGGAGGACTGAGAGTTTGAGGCCAGTCTGTCTGTGCAGACCAGCTTGGATTATAAAAAATGAGGTCAGTGGTAGAGTGTGTGCTTAGCTTTTGCAAGACCCTGAGTTCAATCACCAGGTGGGCAGTGTAGACCTTCATTCACACTGTGAGTCATGAAAAATCAAACTGGCTTTGGTTTTCTTCGGCAACCACTTTGTACAAGTTCTCAGAAAGTTTCATTCCTGCAGGGTGTGGAGGTCCGTTCCTGTAATCCCAGCATTTGGGAAGCTGAGGCAGAAGTAGCATAAGTTGAAGGCATACCTAGGCTACATGAGTTGGACCCTTTCTCAAAAGACAAACATAGCCTGAAACAAGACTTTTATGAAAGGTGCAGCCCCTATTGTACCCTGACAGCCCTGGGCAGCAGGCTGTGGCAATGAAGACAGTGTGTGACAGGTGGATTGCAGATGCAAATGCGTGTGTGAACATGCAGTGCACACTGTCTGCATGCACACTGTCTGTGTGCACACTAACTGAAAGAAGATGGGACCGTGTACTCCAAAGATAACTGCTGCCATGGCTTGCTTTGTCTCCGGGAATGTCAATGTGACCTGCTTTGATGGTGTGTCTTCAGATGAATTGCACAGCCTGAAGACCCAATGGGAGTCCACATTCAATGTGACACCTGACATGGGGACGTGTGACAGCTGAGTTGTCATACAGCCCAGGCAATTTTTGGAACTGACTCAATGTAGGTCATCTCTGCCTTCAATGTGCATCCATTGTTAGAGTAACACCAAGTCAAGGAGGACACCCCCAGCTCTAGCAGGCACCCAGTGCACAGCACAACCTGGATGGGAGGCTTGGAGTCCTTGAAATTTCAAGCCTAGGAACAATGTCTTACTCTGAGGAAGCTTTGGGATTGCCCCATCTGCCTGTGTATTAGGTACACTGATCAGTGCTAACACCACATGGACCATTGCTCACAATGTGACATCCTGCTGTTGTTTTCAAGGAAAGTGTAAAAGGGATGGGGCAGGAAGCTGACCATCCTCCACAGAGCAGTGGGCTGTGTTGATCTGGCATTTGTGACACTTTGGGGGGTAATAACCAAGGCATCTTAGCACCAATTACAAAATCTAGAAGCTGCTTTAGAATTGCATGACAGGTGCATCATGAGGAAACTGTACACCCAGTAGTGGTACTGGCAACCGTGGGGACTTTGTGGCAGCCTAAGGAATTAGAGCCCTATTTCCCATTCAAATGAGTAGAACTTATCTGACTGTAACTTTCTTTGTTTACGTGGTAGTTCTGTCTGGAGTTTATTGGATGTCTAGTTATCCATGTTGTTAACAATGGTGACATCATGCTCTGTGGACAACGAAGTAGACTTCTGCATGGGGGGCAGTTTCAAGTTTTGTCATTGCAGTACAAGCTCTGTTTTCTGAATGTAAAACTATTTCCTTTGTCATTTTGAAAGACCCAGTAGGTTTTTGTATGTTGGAAAGCTGTTAAATATGGATAAAGTTGTACAAATTTCAGCGTGATTTATTCTTCAGGTGAGTGTTTTGTTATAGTTTATAAAAGATATTTTCCTACTTAGACCTCAGGGTTATCTTGAGACCTACCAATAAATGTGACCACCCCCCACAGCTTCAATTCTTGATATTCAAAGGATTCATAATCTTTAACTGAAATATGATATTCTTCAGCAGAAAGAATGTCTTTTCTCTTTTAACTTCTGGCAAATTCTGTCCAATGTGTAAAAATGCTATTAAAAATGATGTAAACCACGAGGAAACTGATAGCAAATGAGTTAAAAAATAAATTGTAAAATAAGCATTCTTCTGTTAAAACAAACATACAAACAAACAAGAAAACATTTGTTTCCCAATCAAGTTAAATGAAATGGGCTACAAAAGGTAAGTGTGACGGAGCATCCAAGGCAAGAGGATCCCTTGAATGTAGGGGTTGGAAGCCAGCCTGCGCAGCAAGGTGAGATCAGGTCTCTGCTTTCCCCTCAAACACAACAAAAACAAACAAACAAACAACCCTGAGAAGGAACGAACTAGAAAGTCTGGACTTCTGCTGCTAAGAAGGGCAAAGGAAAAACAAAGAGATTATGTTGAAGGCAAGAAAGAGAATTATGAAAATAATAATTGGTGTTTTCTTATTTAGTAATATTAATTCTGCACAATGTTATGATTTGTTGTGGATGAGAAGTTCAAGTGATATTAAAGATTTATTTCAGGTTGAATGAAGTTTTATTGCTTTTGAGTAATGAGTGCACATACTGAAGGATATTCATGCAATTTCCCAGAAGAACTCTGCCAGGAGAGAACTTTTAAGATTTAAGTTTATAAGCAACAAATACTTTATTCCTCCTGCAAAAGGAGTTTCAAAATAACGTTACCTTTAAGAAGTCTAATAACCTCCAGGAAATACATCCTAGTGTGTTGTAATCACTCTCACATTTTGGCAGTTCTCTGAACTTCAGGAATAAGATTTAGTAATTTTAAAACTCAATGTCTTATCATAGCAAACACTGTCATTATTAATTTTCAAAATCAAAGAAGAGAGTAGAAGAATGTTTTAACAAAAGAACTATGGGCTGTTTTCTTTAACCTATGGTTGGAATAATTAAGTAGGATGGCCTTTTTTCTGGCATGAAAAAATTCAGAAATTTTTGTATGTGAGTTCTGTAGAGGATGTCTTGGTAAATTTTCTCCTTGTTTTCTTAAAAAGATATTCCTCATGGCAGGAATAATATATTTATAATTTCACTTTTATTTGGTAGTGGCAATAGATTGGCTATACATTGAATTTCCAAGTGGGAATAATTCCATTCCCATGGACACAGTATAAAAATAAAGCAAACCCAGCATCAATATTAAGAGTTCCAGACAGTTTTAGAAGACTTCACAGGTGCCCTGCTCTTTCAGAAGGCATTTTAGTAAACAAAAAATGGAGGGGAGAGTCCCAGGAAAACTGGGGAGACAACCCCTCAAGCTGAGTGGAAAGGCACAGCTGAACTGAGCACAAAGAGCAGGCATGGGCTCATGCCTGAGTCTGCCACTCTGTGAGGCTTTTTTTCTCAATAATAGGATGATTTAAAAGGAGACATGATTTCCTTCACAGGCCTCCAGTTTCAACCACCTGGCTATTTGCTCCTTTGTGATTTTGAATGAAGTAATGATAAGACATACTTCAAAGGTGTGTAAAAATTATTTTACTCTTAATATTTATAAAACAATGATGTTGATGAAGGGAGAAAGAAAACCACTGTCAATATTTCTCTGAGACTAAACAGTAACAAAGGGCCTTCAGGATCCACTTTAAAGAGAAATACTAGTACAGCTCTGTGGAAATCTCAGGAGAGGCAGTGCACAGGAGCAAATTAATTACAGCTTGGCAGCCAGGCAAATGTATGAGGCTAATGGTGGCATAGAAAATAAATATCCTTTTAATCAGCGATACTGGTTTATTTTCTTAAAGGTAACATCATACTTTAAATATATAAGACACATATCAGGCAGGGATTCAGAACAAGTGACTTGATGGTTTTTCTGGCTATTTTTAAGTGAGTGTTGGCATGAAATTTACTCAAAGGAAGCCACAACCAATCCTATACTCTTGTTGGTGGTCAAGGAACATGGTTATCACCACCAGCATTCCATCCAAGCCTGACTCTGATCTGTGGGGAAGGAGATACTGACTTTCATGATGTTTTTATGGATCAGCGATTCAGGTTGTTCTCCAGATAGCTCAGTTGGGCTCTTGGGCCCTATTTGCAAGTCAAAGCTGCATCTCCTCCCCTAGGTGGAATTTCTCAGTTCAAGGATTCACTTCTTTGCCGCTCCCAGCTCCTGGGTAGTGGTGTTAATGCAACCAGAGTCTACAAAGTGGAAGTTGATAAGAGATGCTGGGATTTTAACAGCATAATGAATTAATTCAAACTCACTGAGCACAGATGATAACTGGTGTAATTTCCAGTTGCAATTAGGAGGGAACTGCATTGTTTTACAGGATAAAGTTATTAGTCCTGACTCTTGTAATGTAACGGGGAGCATACTGGTGTATTTGAGGAAAAGTCAGTGTCTGCATGTGTGAATCTGCCTGTGACCAACCCCTGAAATGGTTGTAAATTAAAATGAATGATTCCTGTGATAGTGAAGGTTGCTGCTGCGTGGACTCCAGCCCTAGATCCCAAAGGCAGGGCTGGCATGGTCTCAGAATTTCATTTGGCTCCAACTCTTATCCATAAGCAGTCCTGGTCCAAACATATCTCAAGCTTTTATTCTATTTTTAGTTCATCCAGGTGGAACACACAGTCTTCATTTTGTATTTCATCCTTGGAACTATTTCAGTGACTGCCTTCAAAATAAACAAATTTCAGTGCTCATTTCTGAGTTCATTGTGGAGAAGGAATGAATCACTCATATCTGCACCTATGATTTCTGGTGCTTTTTCCAGGATTGTGTAAATTTTATATCTAAGAGACAAATTTCAGGAAAAAAACAAAACCAAGTGCTACTGTTCACAGGTTTTGATTGCCAATATCAACAGTATTTTTAAAAAGAAAATTGTGAATTTATATGTTAATAAATGAGTACTGTAGGCTAGTGTCTTTAAAAAAACTATCTGTATTATTTTCACCCTTCAGGTTGTCAAACTACAAAAAGTAATCTCTGAAATCCACTGTCATCTGTAAAATGCTTGGGTAGGTGCTAGTTGCACATGGCTAATTAAAAAATGACATTCCATGATGGTAAAGGCGATAGAGATAATGACAAACTACTCTTTCAGATGATTGACTTATACCGAAATGATGTATTCATTCAATACAATGAATATTCAGTATAAATTAATAAATATTCATTGGATGCCTATGCTAGGCCCTGGGGATATTAAGATGATAAAGATTCAGTATTGGTTACTTTATATGGTAGAGTGTTTTGTTCTTAAATATTCACTCCTCTTCCATTGAGAGGATTATACCTTACCACCTGTGGCCTCGAATTTCCAGTATGTCCTGTGAGAGAGACGTTCAGTGTGCCATTCCAGGCCATGTGACTAAGTTTAGCCAATGGTGGATCAGTGGCCGTGAGTCATGCTACATCTGGGCAAAAGATTTAAGAGATATTGTTGGTTGCTATCTGCTCCTTTACTTTTCTCTCTGCTGGGAGGATAGCAGGTCTCAGAGAGGAAACAAGAAGGAGGATTGGAGGCCTCCTAATCCAAAATATAATAACCCTAATCCCAATCTGCGTCCTAGAGAGGGAGGATTGAACAGAGCTCCAGCTACGGCCAGCTGTCAATGTATTACACAATTACTACTGAAGGTTACTTAGATTTCTGAATTTGTTCTTCCACTATGGTGAATATAGCCAGAGTGCTTGCATGGTGTTAGACTACCCTAAGGCATCAAGTGTTGGGTGAACAAAAGAAAGAACTACTTCTAGTCCACAAACCTGCAAGCTAAAGTTAGCTGAAAGTGTTCAGATGGACTATGAGTTGATTACATTTATTTTATTTTGGCCCGATTTGGATACTGCTCAATTTTAGAGAATTAACAGTATAGCTAAGTCAGTTGAGTGCTTGATAATACTAATAAATAGACCTGTCAAAACTAGAGATTTCTCTACTCTTTGGGTAAAAGTAAGTGCTTGGAGATTTTAATCATAGTGAAAAAGATCTCAAGAGATGGGGACCAGAGTATCACTCTCCCTTATTTGCAGTCTAAGTCTAATATGGCCACCAGTGCTTTCAGCTGAAGGAGGGGGTGGGGAGTGCCTCATCTGTGTGGACAGCATCATGGAGCCACTGCTGGTGGGTTACATGGTAATGGTGGGACTCAAAGGCAATTTTTTCACTGTTCTTGTCAAGCCTCCATAAGGACAATGTTTCAATCAAAGAAAACACTCCCCCCCTTTCCTGGGGGAAGGTCTATGGATGTGATATCTAATCATGACTTTTACAAAATATTATTTGTAGTTGAAAGGGGGAGTTTTCTCCCCTGGGTTATTTTCCTCCAGAGGCACAAAAAGGGCTTTGAAATAGTTTCCCTGGCATCAGTGTCCTTATATTCTGCCTCTGCTGATGACAGCTTAGCTTTTGGGGAGGGCACAGAAAACTTCCCCCTTGCTTCTGGGCATTGGGTAACTGACATATGTCCATTCCATTTGCTTCCTTGCAGTAGCAGCAGTGGTTCTCAGGCCATTTTGGGTACTCCCATTCTCATGTCTCTGATAACAGCTGTGTCTCAAGATGTGGTCCACTACTATCATAGGACCAGAACACAGGCATCCAGTTAAAGATGCATTCTGAGCCCATTACAGACTTATTTCATTAGACATTCTGGAGATGAGGTTCGACAGTCAGCATTTAAACAAGTTCTGAGATGATTTCAGACCATATTGAAGTTTGAGAACTCATGTATTGGGACCTAGTCTTTTCAGTTTGTTTCTTACGAAGACTTGACTTTTGCCAGGGACAAATTTTTCTAGGCTTTTCTTCTTGTCTCCCCCATTCCCTACTCTATTTTTAATCAGCTTTAAGAAGTCCCAACAAATTTGCCATGGAAAGTAACTACTCAAGGTGGAATCAACACTTTCTTTCCAGGGTAGAAATCCAAGAGAGGACCACTGAGAAGCCAGTTTCTTCTGTTGCTCTCTACCTCCACTTTCAAGTAAAATCTCTGCCCTTGGAAAAAAATCACTTGTAGGGAAAGAAAACCAGTCTTCAAACAGTTTTAAAAATTAGGTTTGCATCCATATTACCTCAGGCAGGCACTGTAAAATCCCAAATGGGAAAGCCTGCCAGAGGAAGATGAACTTCTGGCTTATTTTATTCATCCTCTGGTACCATTCCATTACCATCTTTTCCCTTTCTTGATTTCCAGTCTTTGGCACAAACTTTTCCTTTTACTCAACCACCTCTGTAGGTCATCTACCTGCATGTATTTTAGGCAAATATTAGACTTTGAGATGAAAGGCTTTTCACACCATTTGAATGAAGGCTTTGTAGGGATGGAGAAAAGCAAGACTCTCCCTGGTGCATTGAGTTTTCTAGAAGCACAACAATGATGGAAACACACATTCCTGAGGGAAACTCAGCAGGAAAACATCATTGCAAACATGTAGCTGTTAAATTATCCCAAGTTACAGGGGGTATAGACACCCTAAAAATCTCCTTTCTGCAGCAAGTTATGTAGGCTATGAATTATTTTATTGAGCAGCATTAAGTGCTTTCCTGTTGGATCATGAAGGACTTATTAATTACTTTAAGTTTGAAGTAATTAAGCCAGGCACCATTAGGCTGACATGGTTTTCTCAGCAGGCACTTGGATCCTTTAAGCAGACTGAAGGATTTTTCTAGTCCCATATGCTGGGCTACAGGTGAGCTAGTTGGTAAATTTGTGACACCTTTTAATTACACCTCCTTGCAAGCTGAAGCTTGTCTGATGCATTGCGTGGTCATGTGTTACTCTCTCAGGAAAGAGAAGATAGGCATTTGTGAGTTTTCCTAAGAAGAGGGAAAGGATAGGATGGAGGAGAGTCTTGAGTCTATTGAAAGCAGGAAGTCAATACTAAGGGAAGTGCACCTTCCCAGATTATTTCAGGGCTGGAATCAGACCTGCTTCTATGCTTTCTGGAAAGACTTCTGTCTCAGCTGGCTGACGAATTCTTGCCTGAGTTCTCTAGGGCCTGGATTCAATTCCCAGCACTGCCAAAATAAAAACAAATTAAATTAAACTAAATTAAATTAATTAAGAAGTCTGTAATGCCAGGCAAAAAAGATTTTGCAGCAGGTTATCAAGGTGGATGATAGGAAAGACTGAAAGACCTTCCTTTAGTTTCTTTCTGCACCTTTCCTGTCAGCTTCACCACTACCACCTGCCTGACTAGGTTCGAGGTGCATTCCTTTAAAAAAGGAAGAGGGCAAAAAGATGGAGATGGCTGAAGGAAAGACTTTGTAGTCAGAGAGACAGAATTCTACATAGCTGCAAAAATCTTCTCTTGTCTGTTTTAAGAGGCTAAAAGTCAAGACCCCCTTTATAGCTGTCATGATTTGGCTATGAAGTGCCCCCCACAGGTCCATGAGTTCTACACTTGGCCCCCAGATGGTGGTGCTATTTCAAGAGGTGTTGAGATATTCAGGAGGTAAGGCCCAGTTAGAGGAAGCAGGTCACTGAGACAGACCTTAGAGTCTATACCTGATCCCTTATTCCATTTTCTCTCTCTGCTTCCTGGCTGCCATGAGTTGAACAGTTCTGCTCCACCACAACTTTCAGCCATGATGGACTTAAGTGTAAGCCAATATAAATGCTTCCTCCCTTAAGTTGTCTATGTCACAGTGATGATAAAAGCTAATTAACACAATGGTGATACACGTCTAACCCTTCCTTCCTTCACTTTGATAAGGCAAGACCACATTTGTTTTTGGCAGCACTACACAGTGTCCCCCACTCCAACCTGCTCTATTCAACACCAAGCTCAAATGAGTTGTTCTATCAATGGCCTTTGAAACACAACATGTTTGAATCCTAGAGTTATAAGGCTGCCATTGGTCTCCGATCTGCCAGTGCATGTGAGATTCTCTTCCTTGGCCTCAAAACTTACTTGTTCTTACTTTGTGCCTTCCACTGGATAATAACTAGCTAATTTCATCATGACATTTATGCTAATGTGTTCATCCACTCACTGATTTAACCACAATTAACTGGCTGCCTATTTTATTTCTTGCAGAAAAGGTGCACAGGACAAATATCATGCCTTCCTCCTAGAGATTAACTTTCCACGTGAAGGAAGTACTTCCTTGCTCATAAGTGGAGAACCAGAAACTCTGTTGAAACTCAGGTGGACAATAAACATACTGACTTTTTAAAAGCACACTTAGTTTCAAATTGAACCCTCTATCTTGCTGGGCTGTTAGAAACTTCAATCAAAGTATTCTTTTAAATGATTCCTACGGTGTATATACAGCTATCAGAACCAAAAGCAAAATCCTTGTTCCCCTACAATACAGATCTCTCCTTACAAAATATGTATTATTTAGTAGCCAGTGTAGGGTGGTGGTGGGAAGGGAATAACATGGAAGGGAAAGATCCAAGTTTCCACTGCTCTCTGGGGTCCCCTGCCTAGGCTGCTCAAGACCCTCTTTCTTCATTTCAACTTCTGCTTGGCCATTCTCTTTAGACAGAATAGTGAGGGGCATGAACAGAGAGGAGAATGAGCATGGTCTTAAGCAAGATGGAGAGAAGGGCAGATTTGAAGCAAGGAAAAGAGAATGTCAGCTCTGAGAAGTTCTTCCCTCCTAGAGGACTCAATCCACAGAGCCTGGTCCAGTTTCTAATCTCAATACACACAGCAGGGTCTCCATGCTCTTTAATATGTCCACTGAAGATGATGTCATCAGTGAGATGAAGGAAAGTGACTACAGGTCAACAGTGAGCAGATGTAAGGTGATCTTATGTCCACTGAAGATGATGTCATCAGTGAGCTGAAGGAAGGTAATCATATGTCCATTGAAGATGATATCATCAGTGAGATGAAGGAGACAACTGAGGAAAGAAGTAGCAAGGAGCAGAGCAGACTTTAAGGGAAAAAGGGTGAATGTAACTAACATAAACAGTGAGCACTTTTGTAAATGTCACAATGTACCCCCAGAACAACAATAATATAATAAAAATAGAAATAAAAATAAATAAAATTTCTTATTCCAACTTCAAAAGACAAAAATCAAAACAAAGCAACAAAACAAAAATATCCTCCAGGACTGACACAAGAAAATGATGAAGAGGACAAAGAGGAAGATATTTGGTGATTGGATGCCAACCCAAGAATTTGTCACCAGATTCCTCCAGAGTATATAATTCATCATCAGAGATCACTGCATCATTTTTATTTCTGTTTTTGTATACAAGGTAAGTATAGTTAAGAAGTATATAGCTAAAATGCACGAAGTCCACAACTCTGGAAGTCATCTATAACTATGTTTTAGTTATAGAAGTCATCCTTATTACCTTGAAAGGCAATAACTTTTTTCACAGATCAAAATTTAGTTATAACTTTTTGTTACCTTTTACATGGTGTTTAAATAAAAAAGAAATTATTTAGCATGGTTCCCTAGAATAATTTGTTTAAACTATATTCACTTTCAAAGATAAAACTGCTTTTCTGTCTCCCTAAGACACAAACACAATTGAAAATATATATTTTACAAATATGTAAATGTTTATTATATGACCTTGCTTGCGTTTTATTGCAAGTGACCATTAATAAAATATTTTGGTTAAAGCTTCAACTCAAATTCATGAGACTCTGGTTGAAGAGTTAATACTCATCACCAAATCAGAAGTATTCAGAGTTGGGTTATAGCTGTAAGCATTTTTCTGGCTAAGCTTTCCTAGAGAACAGAAAGGTTTTAATAGAAAGTGTAATATTGTGCAGTTTTGTGGACAGATACAGCATATTTGCAATTATAGCTTACTGTTGGAAGAATTTGCAAGTGCAGGAAAGTTGTGGTGAAAGATAGCTCAAGGGATTATGAGATCATTTTAACAAATATTTGGTTTTAAGATTTGAAGGTATAGACTTTAAAAGTTTTTTTCTGATAGTGTTGGGCTTTGAACTCAGGGACTCTACAGCTTGAGCTGTGTCACCATCACTATTTGTCTTGACTATTTTTGAGGGTCTCACTTTATGCCCAGACCAGTCTGGACCATGATCCTTTTATTTTATTTTATTATTATCCTTATTATTTTATACTTCCCACAGAGCTGGGATGACAGGTACACAACCATCACACCCACCCATTGGTTGAGATGGGATCCTGTAAACTTTTTCCCACACTGGCCTCCAATTTTGATGCTCCCAATTTACACCTCCCAAGGAGCTGGGAGTGAGCCACTGCACCTGGACTGAAGTTATAGATTTTGATGAGCAATTTCAGGAAATGGTTAGTTGTAAACAGTAAATAAAATGAGAGACTAATTGGCAAGACCGAAAGTGATTTCTCAGCTTGCAGTAGTAAATGCTAAAAATTTAAAAATTCAACACTAAAAATTTAAAAAATTTAAAAGATGTAGCCCAACACAATCCATGACTGGGTGCCATTTCTGCACCAGCCTCGTGCCTGTAGGATTTGCCAACTTGAGAAAAGACTTCTGAACCTAAGGCAAATAGATGCTGCTTTCTCTGTAGAGAAATCACGTTGTTAAGTCCAAGACACAAAAATTACACCAAATAGTAAATGCAATGGAACATGGTGTATACCTTTCAATAAACAAAAACTTATTTTTCACATAAAGCATTTTATGCACGATTCCTTGTTTAGTTTTTTCATCTCGATGTTGAGTCAGTATTTCCTTCTAGCAAATTAAATGACTTGAAGTAAAGAAATGTAGGGGCAGGGGTAGAAATAATCAATTTGTAGACAGAATGATTTTGTTTTCTAAAATCTGTATTTTGTGGACTGCAGGATGTTGCCAACTAGTTAACTTATACCTCATTCAACAATTTAATTCCTGATTTCTCAGAAAATATTGTTGATTCATAGAACCTTCAAGTTATAGTCATCCCAACCTCAAAAATGCTCTCAAATGTAAACATGTCATCTCACGTGGGCAATGCTTACAGTTATTATTCATTTCCCATTAATATGTTAGAAATATATTGATATTTGTCTGGGTGTTCTCTTTTGAAACCGACCTGAAGACACATGAAATTCAGCATGTCCTCTCCATTCCAAAAGGAAACAGGATAGCATGAATGTTTTGTTTGATCGTGTTTTGGAAATCTTTCAAAGGCACCATTGTCTGTAAAAACACATCTTTTGCTGTTCAGGGAGGCTGTCATTGAGGGCACTACCAGCCTTCCTATGGGGAGATGCATTTGTCTCTTTCATAATGAGGGCACATTAGTGTTTCATAGCTTTGAGGAAGTCATTTCCCCAAAGTCAGATTTGAGGATTTGTCATGGGTGGACAGAAACTCCAGACATATTTTCATAGTTGGTAGCAAGAATGCAGAGAAACAGTGCTGAATACAGAAAATGAATCTTGCCCACTCCTAGTGAAAAAAAATCCATCATCTAATCAGCACAAACAAATACAAAGGTTTGTTGTTGCTTTATTGCCTAAAAATTAAAGAATAATTTGCCTTTCTTTTGTTAGCAATATTTGTGTTAAAAAAACAAGACCAACCAACCAACTAAGCAACCAAACAAAAATCCAGTTGTTTGCGACCTAGAAGATGCAAGATGCACTGAGGAGAGAAGGCATCATTTAGCCCTGTGTGTACCAGTTTCCATACAAGCTCTGTGATTTCTGTCTTTGACACTTTGTGACTTACACTCCTGTTGATTTCCAGTTGTCACCAGGCAAGGTCAAGTTTCATGTGCTCTGGGTGCCTATGTACTGTTCTTATTATTCTACTGTGAGAACAAAGTGTGGTGATGGGAGTGGCACAGTGTCACAAGGAGAGACTCCCATCCTACTTTTTGATTTAGTCTTTTAATGAAATATTTAGATGCTATTTGTCACATTTATTTAAAGCTATGTGCATCTATACACACACATACACACACACACACACACACACATGCACACATGTGCTTAACACTTCTTGCTCTACTCCAAGAAGTTCTCAAAGACCAGACTAAATTTTATTTGTTTGTTTCTTACATGGTCTCACTATGTAGGTCAGGTTATCCTGGAGTTCACTCTATAGCCCAGGTTAGTTTTGAGCTTGTGATATTCCTGCCTCTGACTTCTGAGTGCTGCTGGAATTAAACACTTGGGTCAGACTAAATTTTAATGAATCCAGGGTTCATTTATGTTACCAAAAAATAAAAATGAACAAACAACCCTTACCCCCAAACAAACCAATCTGAAATAAAAATGGTAGTAGCCAAAGAAAATTGGGTTGTGTCTTACTACAGTTTTAGCTTTCTGTGACCCAGTCTGTAGAATAAAAACTGGTCCACAATTACATTACAGCCAGTGTCAAGAGCTACTTATGGGGTGAGGGGTGGAGTGAGGGTGCTACATTTGACAAGTGTAGTAGAATGCTACACAATAGGTGCTCAATTCCTCCTCCCCACAAAAGAAAACCCAGAAATCACACTCACCAGCTAGTGTGTAATTAGGTTTTTTTTTTTTCTTAAATCGTGATGTATCTGAGCAACACTTTTATTTGATCTAGGGAAAAGGCTCTCTATAGATTCTAATTTTTCTGCAAGATGTAGTTTGTGTTACAAGTTTTAGCTAGTGTAGAGTGTGGGGTTTAACATGTACTAAACTATAGAGCCACAATCAAAGTCACAGAGATTTGTCAAAATTTGGAGCAAATGTAAATGCCATTTCAATTTGTTTCTGAAAAGAGCAGGTGTTTGCTTTAGGGAGATGACCAGTATGAAAGACAATGGATCTTAAAAATTTCCTTCTTACAGGATTGTCACAAAGTCACGGTGCCATCCTCCTGCTTGTCCATCAGAGACGTGGAGCTTTGGTTTACCCCAAGCTCCATTATGAGAATGGTGTTTAGAAATCTGCATTGTTTCCAATTGATCTTTTTATTTTCTTTTATACAACCCTGGGGGAAAGCCTCTGATAAAAATAAATGTAGCTTGTGTAGGCTTGTGATTAAAGAAAAAAAAAACCAAATAGATGGAGCTTCCTCAATATCTCTTATTTTTACTCTCTGATCATTCTACTGAGACTAGATTCCACAAGCATCCCCAAGGTAATGGTGCTTGGTGACTAAGGTCCTGGGATGAACAAACCCCACCTGCCTACTCACTTTGACATTTTAATAATATCCCATTTGGACCTTTGTTTAATTTTACTTTGTGTACTACATCTTTGTTTTAACATTGTAGCTGAAATAATTTATTATAATGAATACTATCTAATCTCAGTAATTAAAACACACAGAGAGATACTGTGTACCTCAACTACATATACTTTTGATGGAAAATAGACCTGTTAAAATTTGTTACTGGAACATCAAATTGTACTCTTCATTGCTACTCATTGGGTATTTTACTTGGAATAAAGGAAAAAGCATTCTATGCAAATAAAGGTAACCCCTTATTTTATTTCCATCTTACTTTGAAATTTCCTATAGGAAGTGTTTTTCTTGGTAAATATGACAATAAATTATAGCGTTCTAATGATATAGTGGATTAAGATGGCTGTAAATATCATTTCTGTTTTGTTTTATAAATATGTGATTTCTTTAAATGAAGATTGATTATAACCTAATATTTATGAACATAAATCATACATATTGTGACACACTTGTAGCAGGCTGTATATGGTGCACTCTGGGACTTGACTACATTCAGCATATGTCATAGTCAAAAGCTTATTAATCATTATTGATTAATTCATATACTCCTCATTCACACAGAAATATACAAGGATCAAAGAGAGAAGAATTAAGACTTAGACATATGTTAGAAGATCCCCCAAAATATGTAGTCAAATCTTAGTAGGACATAAAATTCACAAAAATCCTGTAATATAACTTAGATTTTTGCAGAAGACACAGATAGTAAAGCAAGTGGTAAGTCATTTGCAGGATGTTAAGTTGCAAACAGAAAGTTAAGCATGGTCCAGACTGTAAAGCAGTGTAGGAGTCCAAGTGTGAAGAGATTTAAATAATACAACAGTGCCATGCAGCACATTTCCTCCCTTTTCCTGAGTAGTCTCGGTAATATAAAAATTTGTCAGTGAAGCCTGCTGTAATAGCATTAGAATCATAACTTAAACTTACAGAGTGCACTTCAAAATGTAGAAACCCTTTATTTATTTGTTTATTTATTTTGGCAGTACTGAGGTTTGCACTTAGGGCTTTGGTGCTTGATAGGCATGGGTTCTACCACTTGAGCTATAACTCCAACACTTTTTGCTCTGGCTAGATTGGAGATAGGGTCTCTCTTTTTGCCCAGCTGTTCTGGACTGTGATCCTCTATTTTATACTTCCTGCCACTCTTGGAATGACAGGTGTGTGCCACCACAACCAACTTTATTATTTGTTTCTTCATTGAAATGGAGTCTTGGAAAGTTTTTACCTGGGCTGGCCTTGAGCCGAGATTCCCTGTCCCAGCCTCCCAAGTAGCAGGGATCGCAGGTGTGAGCCATAGGTATATGATATGTTCTCATTTACCCTTCTTGACTATGATATGAGGTCTGATCTCTATATGTCTATTTGACAGTTGTGATAAAAGAAGGTCAGAGAAGTGAAGTGGTTGCGAGATGTCACCTGTCTAGTAGGTAGTGAAGTACAATCTCAGTTTATGGCTGTGACCCCATGCACAGTGCTCTGAATTTTGTCTCCTTCATGGACTAGGCAACACCCTACCCTGTGTTCACATCACAGCATTGTTGATTCATTTCCATCATCTTTACAGTGTATATGAATGGCCATGGTATTGTTGAATGCCCAGTGATCATAACAGTCACCACAAAGCAAGTAGCAGATTTTATATGCCAAGATCATTTGTTCTGCCATTATTAATAATCTGCATAGGAACAATGAGAAAGACAGTTGAGATATTAAACAGATAACAGGATCACTGAAGAGACAGCTCACCTGTAGGATGGGAGGACACAGGTTTTGGAATTGCATGGTCCAGGTTCCAATCATGAGTGTTACATGTATACTGTTGAATTTGTTCCAGTGAAGTAATCTCTATAAGCTTTAGCCTCCTTATCTGTAAGAAATCACTTTGTATTTCAGACTTGAGTATGTGTAGGGTTACTGTCACGTTATAAGCATTCAATAATAATTTTCATTACTATTAATATAATTCTGACATCATTTCAAAACACTATATCTATTTCAAACAGAAACAGAATAATTAAATCATCAATAAAGTGCAAAACAATACTTAACAATTTGCTGAGTATTTAAAACACGTGAAGGTCTGGCTATTAATCATACTGCTCTCTAGCTGGTCTTGGTAAACACTCATGATTCACTTCTAAAATTGTACTTAAAGGAAAAAGAATTACCAAGTATTTAAAGGAAAGGAATAAAGTATGGCCAGAGTAGAAAATACCATAATACTTTTGAACAGTGGTGGTATATATTTTTGTAAAAGTGGGAAAGCAAACTTATATTTGCTATTATCAGTGTATTAGCAATAATTAAAATAAGAAGAAGCTGGAGGTGTGGCTCAAGTCAGAATACTTGGTTAGCATGTGCAAAGCCCTGAGTTCAAATCCCAGTTCCACAAAAAAAAGATAAAACAAGAAAAAATTCATAGATACCCAATGATATAAAAGGTATCAACTCTTAATATTGAGAAAACTTAACATAAGATCTTATCAATAGCTGAACTAAGGAAGCAAGAACAGGAAAATAGTGATCAGAACTATGACACACACTTTATCTGTATGTATTTAATTTTGAAATTTAAGAATGGTCAATCGATAGCAAGCATCATGCTATGATGAGAGCTTTATTTCTATCATTAGAAGAATTCAGATGGCAACTGATGATAAATTATTTGACTTTATGATTGCACTTTCTCTAGGTTTTCTAATGGTGTAGCTTCTGAATGACTAGCCCTATGTCTGGGTTTAATTGGGTCCATCAAATTGTGAGACTCTAAGTAGGGGGAACACAGAATCTACATTTTAAATATAAAGTCATAACTGATAAGGACAATAGGAAATCTTCCTTACATTCTTACATTAACTTTTTTCTTTCCATATTATACAGGTGACTAAGGGATAATTAAAATTTCAGGAAAAATTTCAATAAACCAGTGGAGATGAATGATTGTCTGCCACAAGATGAGAAAGGAGAAAGAAAGAAGTCTATGAAGAAAACCCCAAGGAACAAGGTCAGAGAGAAGTCTGCCTGACTCCAATGACAAGAGCAAAGACAGCATCCTTAGAAGTCCTGGGGAAAGAAAAAATGAAAAAGATAAGAGGTACAGGATCCAGAAATGTAACTCTAGACTCACAACCGGGAAGGGTATGCTGAATTCCATCCACTTACCTTTTTTTAACGTAGCAAACTCACTAGGCAAGTAGACTGGCAGCAAGAAAAGAAATTTTCCTAAATTCCAAAGATAATACAAATTTAACAAAATGTTGAAAAATGTTTTGAATCTAGCTAAAAGTTTTGATGAAAGAATGAGCAGAATGTCTGTCTTTTGTAGACATTCTAATAAATAAAGGTTTTATTTGAAGAATATTCAAGTCAATGCAAGTCAAGGCTCACTTGATAGCCCTCACATCTGCAAGCTAGATTTTCATGTGGCAAAAGTTAAATAATTCAAACATGGGTGGGAAAATAATGTAAGAATCAGAGGAAATAAGTAATCCTAGTGTGTTTTTTAAAAAAGGTAATCCAGAACAGTAAAATCTTAGTTGAGGAATAATTTTAGTCAGAAATTTCTAGCATCTTAAGGTAAAACTTTTAAAAGAAATAGATAACTTTTGAGCAAACAATTTCAAGCTCCTATCAGAATACAGATATAGATATTCACATATATATCCTGATTTCAGTATGCATTTGGGTCAAACCCCTCTTTCTTTATCTTAGTGTAGGCAGCCCCAGATTATTTTCTAAAATTTATCTCCCAGGGGATTACTTGAAATTCTGAGTTTATTTTTCAATAACATCAAAATAATAAATGTTGGTTCCTCACAGGGGATCAGGACAAACTTGTTATACTGTACATTGATAATGAAAAGAAAACCATAGTGTTGTACTACCAATAGTTAAATTGATTAAGGGAAGGCAATGCTTATCTTTGTGACTGATCATATTACCACACTTATCTAATTTATGATAGATTTAAGGGTTTTCACCAGTGCCTAAAGCCCTTGTAGGTCCTAGAAGACAAAGACTGAAAGCTTAATCATGTTTACTAGGACAGAATATTAGTTTCAGTTCAAATTTATGAAACATCGAAATTGCATATTTTATGAGATGTGAACTGTCTTTGTAATGCAATTCTATCCCTACAATAATCAAATACAGAACATATTTATAATACTTTAAATCTCTACAAAGTCTTATTTTGATACATGAGTTTTAGGAAAGATTACTATTCATAGATGCAATTTATTGGTTGATAAATTCTCCACTAACACTGCAGCATCCAACTATGACATTATTTATAGGGTATTTCCATACCAATGACCACCTATCCAGACACCACCGGGGTATACAATGATTCAATTCTGACACATTTACCTAAGCTAGTCCCTCGAGCCTGAGCACACATCAAATGCCAGGTCCTGAACCACCTGCACTTCTAACTGCCTTGCCCTAAATTGGGAGTTCCCATGACCTCACACTCGAGGATTTGCTAGAATGCCCCTGTCTGGTCCCATCAGAGGGGTGGTCCAATATCCCATAATATTAGTTTCACAATTGCCATTATAAGACCCATCCACAAGCTTGCAGCCTGTAACGTTAATAGCCAGTTGAGAAGCAACTATACATTGTTCCCATGAGGCTCCCTTATGGGGGTGCCAGGGATTGCATTTGTCATGACAGTGGGGAATGTAAGGCCAATGTGTACCATTATATGGCTCAGGGGCATTAAAGCCAAAAAATTCTAGTTCTTTTCATCAAGAAACTGAGTACCATTCCAGAACAGAGAACTTTTTCAAATGGGTCTAAGAGGGAGACAATAAGGCAAATTCCTCAGACATATGGGTAAACCAACAGCTTGTTCTGTAAAATGATAATTAGGGAAAGTAGGAACCAAGTGTTAACTGGAGTGACCTTCTACCAGCTCAGAATCATTAGTAAAAACTGATATAGGTGGACTTTTCCATGTAACTGCATGAAGCAGAGGTGGATGAGGCACAAAAGCCCAATGTACTAAGTCCTGGGCCTCTGCAGCATTAACCTGTTGACTAATGATGCTAATCATACCTAGCAGAAGAACAGCAGGAGTTTCTTCCTGTCTCCTCCCCTTAATGGCATTCTTGTCCATATCCACCAATTATTTTATTTGACTCCAAGTTGGGGGAATAGATCCCCGGGTTGTTTCACTGTGTTTGTCAAGGTGGTGAAGTTACCTCTTGTAGGACTGCTAAGGGTGGTTCCTTATCACTTTCAGTGACAATATCTCCATTGGTTTGGTTTTCGGCGGGCTTGGACTCCTCTCCTCCTCCATCAGGCTTGGGCTCCTCTCCTCCTCTATTAGCCATCTGATGGTTGATGTGTTCCATGTGTCTTCACAAACCATGAGGATACCCAAATTGGGCTTTCTGCACTTTCAGGAAAAACACAAGCATGGCCTTGGCCCCATAACAAGACTGGGCTAGGGCCTTCCAGGTCCCAGTTATTACATTTTTCCACAATACCTGTGGCAAATGTTGTTTATTGTGATGTTCCCAATGTTTTTCAGCTGGAGCAAAGCCAGATTCAGAGCAATTTAAAAAATTTAAAGTAACAAGAGCTTTGTTAATTTGAGTGGCTGGGAGCTATCTCTCCCTTCTTGTCTTTGTAATTGAACTTTTAAAGTTTGGTGAGCTCATTCTACTATAGCTTGGCCTTGAGGATTGTAGGGTATGCCTATAGTATGAAAAATTTTGTAGGAGGAACAAAAAGCCTTGAAGGCAGTAGCTGTGTAGCCTGGGCCATTGTCACTTTTAATATGGAGCAGCTTGCTCATCACCACAAAGGCAGCTAAACAGTGATCTATGACATGTCGTTTTGCTTCTTCTGATCTTGGAGAGATCAAAACCAGAGTAAATATCAATGACAACATGGACATAATGCTGTCATCCAAAAGACAGAATGTGAGTAACATCCATCTGCCATAATGATAGAGGATGAAGACCACAAGGGTTAACTCCCTCACTGGGCACAGGCAAATGAGGAGCACATTTTGAACATGATTTAACAATTTGACAAGGTTGTTCTAGGGTGATTTGAAAATGTTTATGAAGAGCTCTAGTGTTTTGGTGGAACTGAGAATGACTTTGTATGGCCTGGTTTACTTTTGATGAGTTATCCACCTGTAAAATTAATGGAGAAACTAAGGCATCTGCCTGGCAATTGCCCTCTGCCAATGGCCCAGGATGGCCATAGTGGGACCGGAGATGGCCCACAAAATAGGGATGTTGGCATTGTTGTAATAAAGCCCTTAACTCATGGAAGAGATGAAAAAGATGTTCATCATTAGTAGGTCCTATATAAGCAGTTTCAATACACCATAAACATATGCACTATCTGTACAAATTAAAAGGAACATGAGCAAAATCCTGACAAGCCAATATAAGGGCCTGAAGCTCAGCATGCTGAGTAGTGGAAAAACCTGTTTGTGCAACCTTTTGTCCTTGAGAGGAAAAGTAAGTAGCATTTCCAGAACCTGAAGCATCAGTAAAAATCACAAGAGCCTGAGGTATCCTCTTGGATATTGTGAGGAAATATAAAAGCATGTTGAGAAGCAAAATTAAGAAGTTTAGAGGAAGGCAAATGTTCTCCAAGCTGTCCTGTAACGTTTGCTAATGCATTTTGCCACATGGTATCAGTGTGCCATAACCACACTTGTTGTTCCTTGGTAAATGGGACAATAATAAGGGATGGTTCTAGTCCTAGCAGTTATACAGTGCAAAAAGTTCCTATGGCTATTAATTTTGCTACCATATTATGGGACGGAGTGATGACTAGTGGGGGGTGGGGGGTGAGGTAAATGTAACCACTCTAGTAGTCCCCGAGTCTGCTAAAGAACTCCTGTGGGTAGACTTGCAGTAGGTAAAATAAGAAGTTGTATTGGTTGAGAATAATCAACATGAGTTCTCTGAGAATTATGAATAGCATGTTCAACCTTAGCCAGGGCCATACAACCTTCTGGTGTGAGATATCTAGGAGATGATGGTTGAGTGTCTCCCTTTAAAATTTTAAAGAGAGGAGACAGTTCACAGGTGGTAAGTTTTAAGGCAGGACATAGCCAATTTATATCACCTAATAATTTTTAAAAATCATTTAAAGTTTTTAAATTATCTTTATGAATTTCTATTTTCTGGGGGCAGATAGTCCATCCCTCAATAAGCTGTCCCAAATATGAAAAGGGAGATTGTTTTTCTACTTTATCTGGCGCTACTATAAGGCCCCATTTTGCCAATTGTACATGAGACAATAGGTTTGGAGGGTATGTAAATCAGGGTGGCTAAGTAAAATATCATCCATGTAATGAACAATATAAGCCTTATTAAATTTTTGTCTTAAAGGCTTTAAAGCTGAAGCAACAAACTCTTGACACATGGTAGGGCTGTTTGCCATTCCCTGAGGCAAAACCTTCCAATGACAACGTTTACAAGGAGCCTGATGTTTAGGCATGGGTTGAGAGAAGGCAAATTTTTCTCTATCTTCCTCATGTAATGAAATGGTAAAAAAGCAATCTTTTAAATCAATAATATAAAGATAATTTTGTAGGGGAATGGCAGTGGGTGAGGGAAGCCCAGGTTGTAAAGATCCCATTGCTTGCATAACTTTATTGATAGCTCTTAAATACTGTATCAAACGCCATTTGCCTGATTTTTTGTTAATAACAAAAATAGGCATATTCCATGGACTATGAGATATTTCTATATGTCCTGCTTGTAATTGCTCCAGAATTAAGGCCTGTGCTGCTGCTAATTCTCCCGTTAGGGGCCGCTGATCCACCCATATTGGTTCATTAGTGAGCCAAGTGATTTTAGCAGCTGTATGAAGTGGGGGGAGTTACTAATCAGGGCCGCTTCTAAAAATGTGTAGGAGATGTCTCATATCCTAATCCCATATGAGGAGGATGGGGCATAGAAGAGAGGGGCTCCTTTATACCCTGCTGACTCTTTCCTAGGCTTTTACGAGGATCAACACCCTGTTGTACCATCATATGTGAAACCTTAGCACTGGGGTATATAAAATAGCCCCGATTTCCTGTAAAACATCTCTTCCCCATAAATTTTCTGGCAAATCTTTTAGCACATATGGTAAAAAGGTGCCAGAATGTCCTTCCTCATCATGCCAAGAGATAGCAAAAGCACTTTCTAAAGGAGCAGTGGCAGAGCCAACACCTTTTATCTGTTATAGCCTGAACACAAGGCCATGTGGATAGCCAGTGTCACTCTGCAATTACAGAAACATCTGCTCCAGTATCTAGCAATCCCATAAACTGCTTGGCATTTAGGAATAGCGCCATCTCGGGATGGTCAGAAGTGACTTTCTGTACCCAGTAAGCATGATCAGAATGACCAAGCCCTTTTCTCCCTGTGGGGTGTCCATGAGCACTTTTCCTGCACTTACATTGGGAAAGATTACCAAGTGTGCAATTCTATGTGTGGGAGCAATAGCCACAAAAGTCTGAGGAGCTTGAGCAAGAATTTTAATTCTCCCATATAATCTTGGTCAATAACTCCAGGATGTATTTACAGACCCTTTAATGTCAAACTATTTTTTCCTAAAATTAATCCTATTATCCCTTCTGGTAATGGCCCATAGACTCCTGTAAGGATTGTCTGAGTTCCCATCTCAGGAGTTAATGCATATTGGGTGGAGGGACTGAGATCTCATCCTGCACTTCCAGGGGTGGTGCCTGCACTTCCAGGGATGGTGCCTGCACTTCCAGGGGTGGTATGAAGTAGGTCTGTAATTGTGACCTGATTGGTCCTTCCTGGAGGGTGAGGAGTGCCTCTACTGTTTGAGGCAGACTGGGGATGGCCCCATGAGGAGTTTCCCTTCTGCTTTTGCAATGGTCGCCCTTCTATATCAGATTGTGAGTGACACTCATAAGCCCAATGGTGGCCACGTTTGCAATGAGGACATATTTCTGGGGGCTTTTGTCCTTGACCAAAAGATCCAGCAGATGGTGAATTTGCCTTATTGGCTTTATGACATTCTTTGTCAGAATGACCTGGTTTTTTACAATTATAACAAAGACCTGCTTTTGAAGGGTGTCAGGTTTCCTTCAGGGTGGCTGCTAATGCCATTTCCTGAGCATAGTCTTCCCCTATATCTGAACAAAGCTGAATCATGTCTTGTAAGGAAGCCTTTTTTCTATAAGGTCTGAGAGCATCCTTACAATGTTTGTTAGCATTTTCAGAGGCTAACTGTTTTACAAGGATATTACCCCATTCAGGGTCCCCAACAGTTCCACCCATATGGTGTAATAAGTGAGCCACAAAGTCTTGAAAAGGCTCTCCAGGACCCTGAAGAATTTTAATAATTTCATGGGTCTTATCTCCTTTAGTGGGTAGCTCTGTCCACACTCTAGTGGCAGTGATACCTGTTTGGTCATATGTTAAAGGGGAATAATTTAATTGATTTTGTAAGCCTATCTGGTTCTCTTTACCTAGGAGCATATCTGCAGTAATTGGTATGCCATGAGCAGTATTGTGGGTGGCTTGTTCTTTACATATTTCAGTACAGCTAGTTTTCCATAGTAAATAATCTCTGGGGCCAAGACAAGCTTTAGCAATAGCCATCCAATCATCAGGAGGGAAAGCAGAGCCAGAAGCATTGCTATTTAACAGTTGCTGTGTAAATGGAGCTGTAGCTCCATACATAGTGCAAGCTTCCTTGAGCTCTTTTAAGGTTTTAAAAGGAATAGGTTCATCATGCCCCTAAGGCTGCCCTGTAGCTGGAGTGGTCTGTTCAAAGACTGGGTATATATTAAAACCGAAATTGTCCTTCCCTGACTTTCATGCTAGAACCAACATATGTTGTAATGGACTCTTTTTAGAGGATAGAGTTGAAAGTGGTTTTTGGAAAGGTTGAGGCAGAGCATCCTGATAATCTTCCTCATTATCATTGCCTTTTGACTCAGATCCATTCTCAGAATCTGCATCAGTGAGGAGTGGATTAAATTTGGAACAAGGCAGCAGGAGTTCCACCAGAGCCATAGGGGCTGAAGGCAGTGACAGCTGAAATTGGTTGAAACTGTGGTGGCTGCCATTTCCTGATTTTTTCTAACCTCCTGGTTTGGATTCAGAGGGCCATTTGCCCTGGCCTGTGTGGGTATGCTGTGTGAGCCTGACTAAGAGCAATGGAGAATGAGAAATAAAACACACACAAACATAGAGACATACAACATAAAACAGAACACTGGTATCAGGAGGATCGCACATTCCTGATGGGAAACGTGAGTGCCTACCTAAGCCAGAGTGTTTATTGTATTAGATCAGGACAAGGAAATACTCAGGTGAAAATCAAGCTTTTACAATTCTTGATGCAAGGTAAAAGGAATGAGGTTTGGTGGGCTAATTTTCCTAAAGCTAATGAAGCTTAATTATGAAACATCAGTTCTGGAATCATCAAGGCACTCAGGACACCTTATCTAGGATATTGATTAATCTGGCATAAGGGAGTCTCCTAACAGTTCTGGTACTTTATCCAGTTTTGCATCAGGGAGCTGGTATGCAGGCACAGAATGTTGTATTCTTCAAGGAGATGTGAGAACAAAGGTGAAGACACCAAGTACTAAGGGAAATTATGGTAGAAGAGGCTGTGCAAACTCCATTATTCCCAGTCCAGGGTCATGCCTGGTCCCCAAAAGGTAGAGTATTCTAGGGTAGAAGTTATTTTCATTCAGTACTGGAAATACCTCACTCCATGCCCTTCCTTCTTTTAAGGTTTCTTCTGAGAAATCTTTTGTTATTTTGATGGGTTTACCTTTATGTTATTTGTTTTTTCTCTCATACAGCCTTCAGTATTCTTTCTCCATTCTCTGTGCATGTTGTTTTAATGATAATATGCCATGGGGAGGCTTTATTTTGGTCAAGTCTGCTTGGTGTCCTGGAGGCTTCCTGTACCTGAACGTGCAAAACTTCCTTGAGATTTGGGAACTTTTTGTTGTTGTTGTTTTCTTGAATATTTTATGAATCCCTTTTGCTTGGACCTCTTCCCCTTCTTCAATGTCCATGAGTCTCAGATCTGGTCTTTTTATGGGGTCTGCGAGTTCTTGCATATTCCTTTCACAGTCCTTCAGTTGTTTGACTAACATTTCTTCGGTTTTTAAAAAAGTTTCTATCTTATCTTTGAGTTCTGAGATTCTGTCTTCCACTTGTTCGAGTTTTCTGGGGTAGCTTCCACTGTGTTATGTGTTTCTGTTTGATTATTTTTTCTGAATGTTTTCCATATCTTGTGTCACTTTTTAAATATTTTTTATTTTCATCTTTATTCATTTATCTCTCTATTTATAGTGTTCTTTTCACTATGGCACTTTGGTGTTTATTTAGGGCTACTCTGTGTTCTTTTCTTTGTTTCCGTGTCTTCTCATATTCTTCATTTTGGGTGTCTTGAAACTTCTCAAGTGCATCTTCTACATTTTGGTTAAGAATGTCTAATACCTTCTCTGTGAAATTCTCCATGATTTCTTGCAAGATTTCTTCTTTGTGGGTGTTTTGTGGATGTCACTGTGTTCCTTATGTCATTTATCATTATTTTGTTGGAGTTAGGAACTGGGTATCCATTTTCTTCATTTCCCTCTGATTCCTGTATTAAATTACATTTATTTTGAGGAGAGTTGTTTCCGTCCCTTCTTCTTCTTCCCATTGCTCCACTTTGTACTGTGCAAGTATGTTCTTGATAAGCTAGTTGGTTGTTTTATTCACCTGTTTTCTTTCCCTTGATTTAATTTTTGCATTGTGGCTTTCTTGATTGTTAGCTAGGCTGGTGTGCTATTTATTTCCCTAGTCTGGGAGGTATAATTTAGCAATAACAATTCTCAGGTTCATACCCAACCAGTTGTTTATATATTACATAGAAGACTCCTTGGTGGTAATATCTATAAGCATTGGGAGTTGGGAAGTTAATGTTTTGTTAGGTTAGCTATATAAATTTGGGGAGTTTGTTAGGTTAGTAGTACTAAAAGGGGAGCCAGGAAGTGGGGTGGGTGAATGAAAGAAGTGGTGCAGAAGCTGCTGGGTTTTGTGGGTCTTGTGTGTATTTGGGTATATTTCTGTTGTTGTAGTGTAGGGTGCTTGTTGTGTGGGGAGTTGGGGTTGTGTAAAGTTGGTATAGCAGGTTGGTCAGTAGGTGTTGAGTGTGTAGGGAGGAGTGGTAGTGTGGTAACATGTTGGGGTAGAATGGAAGGGGAAGGTGTGGACAAGGGGAAGGAGTGGATGACAAGGGGCAGAAAGAGTAGTTGAGCAGGAGAACAATAGATTTTCGCACAGGAGGAGGAAGGAGAGTAAGGGTGTGAGAGCAGGGATGAAAAGATGGTGATGGTAATGTTCATAGTATAGAAAGAAAAAAAAGAATATGTGAATAAAAATAAAAACAAAAAACTCAGAATAAAAAATAAACAAACAACAACAACAAAAGAGGAAAAAAATCCCAATAAAAAACACCAGATTCAAGACCAATAGTATTTCAGTCTTAGTTTAAGTTCTGGAGTTACTCCTCTAGCATCCAGTCCTGGTATTGGCATATAAGCAGAAGCTCTGACTTGGTCTCACTAGGTGACTGACTTGTGAGTAGTGTTTTCTTGTTCTGTCTACCAGTTTAATTGAAATTGTGAAGTGCAGTAGGTTTGCCAGATCATGCAGGGTGGTCAGAGCTATTGTTTTCCCCAGCTGATAGCTGTTTTATCCTTCAGCTACAGATGTTTGGTCAGCAAATCCCCCAGTGAGGTAGGGAAGTTCAATTTTTAATGTTGCCTTCTGGATCGGGAGATCAGTTCTGTGATCCACTACCTGCCCTGCTTTGGAGATGGCTTATTTCTGTATTTGTTTACTGAGAGTTCAGCACTGGCAGTTTATTTCATTGCCTTGCCCCCTTCCTCTGGGGTATGTTCAGTATGCAACCTGCCTCTTCTGCTGGCTGTGTTTTAATACAGTTCACTGTGCAGTGTGGTTTTGGATGGTGCTCGTTGGTTCAGGAGACCATCTCTGTGATCCACTACTCGCCCTGCTTCAGGGAGTGTCTTTTCACCGACCTGCTCTCAGTCTTCACTGCATTTTCTGTGTTCATTTACTGATACTTTGGCACTGGTTTTAGCTCCTTGCCCCTTCCCCTTTCTGTGAGGTAGATTCAGCCTTTTCACCCTCCTCCTCCACTGTCCATGTTTGGTTACAGTTCACTGTTTATTATTCAATTTTGTTGGTGGGTGGATCAGTCTGCCCAGGAGCTGTGCTGGTTTATGTTCCTGGGGTAGATAGGGGATTCTCACATGGTGCATAGTGCTCACCTCTTTGTTTTGTCAATTGATGTGCAGGCAGGTTTGGAGCTGGCTGTGGTGGCAGCAGCAGTGGTAAGAAGTGGTGGTCTGAGGAGGATTCCCATGGGCTAGGGGTTCATGATGTCAAAAGTTTGATTCTGGTTGATGCTTTATTTTCACTTGATGGAAGATGGAGAAGAGAAGGAAAGACAAAAGAAAAAGAAAAACATTGCCATGGGGGATGAGGGTTTCACTAGGCCTGGACCCACCTTGCTGGCTGTGCAGCGAGTTGCAGCTGTTAGGTGCAATTAAAGGCTGGTTTGAGGGTCAGTGTTTGAATTTTTTTCTGCACCTAGTGTGATGGCAGTTATCATTTTGGCTACAAGCAGTCAGAATTACCCAAGTGTGGCTCCAGTATCTCAGGGAGGTTTTTGGAATCACAGAGCTTAGGCTTTCTGCTTCCATACTCTAGTCACCATCTTGGATTCACTCTCAAAAACTCTCTCTTTCAAAATCCATAATACTTTTAGTTCTTAAGAATCCCATTTAGACAATATCTTGTTATTTCTACATCAATTTTTGAAGAATGACACTAACAGTTTTGCAATAGTAACCCTACCATTAATCTATCTGCTAAAATAAACCAGAGGCCATCATCACTTGCTATACTTTTATTTTTGATGAATTACTATTAGAGCTTTATGTACAATATAAATATTGCTATTTTTACACTGGAACATTGGCATAGATCATTTATTAAATTCCACATTTGTGTTCATGAATTATAATTTCCAACATTTCCTTATTTAATATAGTAAGCGAAATGAAACATGAAAAATTCTCTCCAAAGACCATTTGAAAACCTTCTCTTAGTTGTGATAAGATAA
Organism: Castor canadensis; assembly: GCF_047511655.1. Lineage (NCBI taxonomy): Eukaryota > Metazoa > Chordata > Mammalia > Rodentia > Castoridae > Castor > Castor canadensis. The sequence goes on from NW_027395335.1 coordinate 63,276, forward strand.
TATATTTAAGAATCTGTCCAAACTTGTTTCCATCTCGCCTTCACAAACATTAAGAATGGGACTGGTGGAATGGCTCATGTAGCAGAGAACCTACCTAACAAAGATGAGGCATGGAACAATAGAGACATGTAGTAACTCAATTCTGTGTACAGGCTAAATAGCTTTCTATGCAATATAATTGTGGGGATTCTCCATCTTTCAAAATTGAAAGTCATTTAATACTATCTGAGAGCATGAATCTTTTTTTTAAAAAAGAAAACAGATGTTTTACTTAGGTGATTTAAGTGCTGAATACTTGCTGCTGACTCTTCCTAGTCTAGAATGAGACTAGTCAGTGGACACGCCATTTCATTCCAGTTTTCATTTGTTTCCATGTGTGATTTTATTGTTTCTTTTTTTAAAAATTTCATTTTATTCATTTGTGCATGCAATGTTTGAGTCATTTCACCCCCTTACCCCCACCACCTCCCCAACCCCCCCTCTACCTCCCTTATCCCCCCACCCCTCGTTCCCTGGCAGAAACTATTCTGCCTTTATCTCTAATTTTGTTGAAGAGAGAGTGTAAGCAATAATAGGAAGGAACAAGGGTTTTTGATAGTTGAGATAAGGATAGCTATACAGGGAGTTGACTCGCATTGATTTCCTGTGCATGTGTGTTAACTTCTAAGTTAATTCTTCTTGAACTAACCCTTTCTCCTATTGGTCCCCTTCTCCTATTGTCCTCAGTTGCTTTAAAGTATCTGCTTTAGTTTGAGAGCAGGGATCTTTGGACCACCTTGCACTATTATAGTCTACTAGCAACATCTGGTCATAAATTAACAAATCATATTTCCTATTAGCATGATATGCTAAAAGAACAGAAAAGAGGGCTAATGAATTTTGCAGAGGAGTAGAAAGGAGGCAAAGAAGAAAGGTTCAGAATGACTTCATGGGTCTCTGGGCAGCCAGGGAGCACCAGAAAAGCCTTAGGCCACTTGACCACTTGGAATGGGAAAGGTACTTAAAAAAAGTTAGGAGATGTTACAGGACCCACACATTTCATTGTCTTCTCATTTTATATAGCATTAGTTTTACTTAAAAACATTTTCAAAATACACTATCATGTGTATCAGAATACACATGACATTGAAAACTGATTGAAATTAAAGGGGGAAATTTTTTCCCTTAATTAAGTTCACAGAGATAGTTGGCTCTCTTTGGCAATACATTCTGCTACACCTTATGGATCAGGCTGAAAATTCAACAAATAAATGCATTCATTATTTAGCAGAAACAAGGAAAACTGTCAGAGCCATTCCACAGATATCCCACTTTGACAAAAACAATTACAGTGGTGTCAGGACTGGTGGTATGAATCCAGCCTGTGGGCAGACCAGGGAAGCTGCTTCTCCAGTTGTTGCTTTTAGAGCTGTACTGAAGTAGCTGTCTCTTTGGCCTTAGGATCTGAATATTAACCATGAATGAGAAACAGGAAGTTCAAACATGTTCGTGTAAAGGGTTCTTCCTTCTCCTTCACTCTGCACCAAAGTATGTCCTAGTAAAATTCAAGATATCAGCTTAGAAAATGTTAATGCTTGTAAATTAAATTATTCATAGGTGATAATTTTTAATGTTTACACTCAAGATGTTCTTTTTAATTAATACTTAACTACATTTGTACTCTGCTTAATGCAGAAAATGTCTGAACTTGCAGAGAACTGCAACGAGTTGTACAGCATCAAACTGCTGTAATTTTCAAAGTCTCACCCTTCAACTAAAGAAAAAGAACTTAGCTTCAAAGGGTTGACATCAACCCTTCCTCAGAGTAACTCTGAGGAAGTAATGGGAAGTTACTCTGTATACAAAGATTTTTTGAAAGTTATTTATTTTGCTAATATGGAGGTAGAAATTATCCAGGCAAAGTGTTTGTGATGTACTCTTAGGACACATGAAATTAAGTGTTCTCCCAGGACAAAGTTCATTAATTTAGAATCCACTGATTTTTAGTTAATGTTACTTCTTAACTATATAGAACTAGGAAAAAAACTAGATTGTTTACTAGCTGTGACCTTGAGAACTTGACTTTATTTCTCAGAGTAAAACATATGATAGTTTTATGAGTATTAAATAGTATATGTGGAGCGCTTATTAGAGCTTCATGTATACTAGCTATTGAATAAATATTAGTTCTTTCCAGTGTATTTTACCTCATGTATTTCCATTGTGCTTTTTGGTATTTTCTCTCTAAAAGTGGAAATGAGTTTATCGGAAAATATATACATATCTTACTGTGGATAACATTGTTTCTGATATTGTTTGGGGTCCTACTCTGAGATAGGAACAATTTAGGAAAGCAGATGAAGAACTTTGAAGTATTCTGCAAAGGACAAAACAACAACAACAAAAACAAAAATCAACATTATGGGTCATTTAAAGAAAACAGATTCTCATGGACCAAAGTTGACAGAGTGGCATTGCCAATTCTATAGAAAATAAGATTGGAAAATATAAAAGAACATCTTTTAAGATAAAATGGATTCTTCTCATCCTTAGCTTTTCTCTGGCTTGTTTGTCTTGTTTTTTAATGATATGGAAGAATAACTCTATCATAGAAATTTTTAAGTTTTCTTAGTTTAATGATAGAAAACATGTCAGGCTTAGATAAAGATAGCAACAAAAGAGAAGAATTGGCACTAGTGAGAATGGGTGGGGTCAAGACAGACTTTTAGTACTGATAAAAGTATGATTTGCACAAAATGGTTGGAAATTTTCCTCTCTGCATATGACCAAACTTGCTGTGCACTGGTGAAACATCTAATTGTCAATGTAAGCATTTTACTACAAGTGAAGCTGTTGCCTAGGTTTTTCTCAAGCATGTCTTTGGGATTAAGTATTTTAAGGTATAAAATTCTAGATATATACTTTCCATCTATGTGAAATTCGAATTCTATAACCTTTGCTTTCAAATATCTATGGGAAATGATGGTATGTGATTATTGAAATTATTATTTAAGTCCATGACGAGTTAGTGGTGCACTAGACAAGACATTGAGAGTAAATACTTTTGTAATACTGAAAAACAGAGTTATGAGAACCATACTTCTGGTATATTCATTAGAAATTGTCATATATGAAACTAGAAAAAATGATTTCTTATAAATTTGATTTTCCAATATTTTACACAAAAACGAAATATTTTCTAAGTATTACAGTGTCAATATATTTTCTAATAGCAAAATGGGATATACCTATCTGAAGTTTTATTTGCTGAAGTAGATGATTTGAGTGTTATGGAAGTAAAGCAAAGGGAAAAATCCCCAAGTGACTTTTTTTATTAGTCTAACAATTAGTTTGCTTTTAATTCAGGTATTTATTATGGCAATACTTATACTTTATAGATAAAAAATTCATACTCCTATCATCAAGAATTCTATTGACTTGGGACTTTGAGAGAGCTCACTCAGTCTGAATTAAGAGACACCATTCCTTGAAACTTTTAATTTTTGGTTTGTTAGACTATTTATATTGTGTTTCTATGTGATAGTTGAGTCACACTGTAACTCAAGATTGGTAGTTATGCCATCTAACCTCTAGAAGAACATGTAGCTCTAGTGTAAAATAATGGCCCTGATCAGTGCCTTTAGATCCTGATACACATTTGACTTGGCTGAATAACTTTCAAAATCATACAACACCCAGGTCCATGCAGGTTGAATCCCAGTATAAGTAATTTTAAACACTACCTTATTGAGTTTAGTGTACAGATAGAGCTAAAAACAAAACACTTTCAGGTAAATCTCTCTTCTTCTTCTCTTTGCTCCTCCCGCTTCTTCTGATAGAAAAGAGTCATTCAAAGGACTCTACCCATAACAACTCCCTGAATATGGAGAATGATCCACAAATATTAGATCCTTTCACATTCAAATCCATCAGGGTTCAGTAAACATTTTCTGTGATAGAGCAGAAAGTAAATATGTTAGGTATTGCTTCTTGTAAGTTCTCTGTTGCAATTATGTTAATCTTCTGGTCTGTGTTACAACTACTTGATCCTATCATTCTGGAACAAAAGCAGCCACAGACAACATGATCTAAAAACTCTGGTTTTATTCCAACAAAACTTACAAAAACAGGTAATAGGTTTTATGTGGTCTGCTGGCCAAATGTGCCATCACCTGCAGTACATCACTTTTCATTTAAGCCTCCTTGAACCTTTTGCAGTTTTATCACTATAACTTTATTTTATACTTTAAAAATTTGATTTATTTCAAAATTATTGCCACAGATTAAAATAAATAACTATTATACATGACTATCAAAGAAATTTCACAAATAAAAATGACCCAAATATTAACATTTGCATTTTTGATGAGATTATACTTCTAAAGGGAAAGTGTTGGCTATTAGAGAATTTCATTAAATGTTATCTAGGCTAGCTAATGTAACTAAAAATCATGCCTACTGAATATGAAGTGATTAAATAGAAATTTCCTAGTGCTACCACTACTAAAGGACAGGAGCTGTTTGTTTCACAGGAAGTACCATGTTCAACAGTAGGACACACTGGGTATATATAGGCCTATTTTCCATCCCAGGAGATGCATTGCTAATCAATTGCAACAGCCTGGATGTGAATTCACACTGTTTCTTGATATTGCCCCAGGCAGTCACCAAAAATAACAATTAGCTGGCAAAATAAAATCTAGGTTATCTTAGCACAATAATGGATGTGTATCCAGCTTGGACAACAAGCAGAAAATGATTCCTCTCTCCAAAGGATTGAATGACTCTTTCTCCACCACACTGAGGAGTATGCTGATCTTACACAGACCCACTCAGTCATGTTAGAAATCTAGAGAAAGATATTCCCATACAGATGCAAGAGTCCTCCAGGACACCAAACAGACCACATCAAAATAGAACTACCCCATGACATATCATCATTAAAACAACAAGTTCAGAAACCAGGGAAAGAATATTGAAGGCTGTAAGAGAGAAAAAACAAATAACATACAAAGGTAAACCCATCAAAATCACAGCAGACTTCTCAACAGAAACATTAAAAGCAAGAAGAGCATGGGGTGAGATCTTCCAGGTACTGAATGAAAATAACTTCAACCCCAGGATACTCTACCCAGCAAAACTATCATTCAAAATAGATGGCCCAATAAAAGTCTTCCATGATAAGCAGAAACTAAAACAATATGTGACCACAAAGCCACCACTACAAAAGATTCTTCAAGGGATTCTGCACACAGAAAGTGAAACCCAACTTAACCATGAAATGACAGGCAGCACCAAACCACAGGAAAAGAAAAAGCAAGAAAGCAGAGAAAACCTCAACTTAGGTATACACAATCAAACCTTCAAACAACTAAGACAACTAAATGACAGGAATCACCACATACCTATCAGTACTAAAACAATGTTAACAGACTTAATTCACCCATCAAAAGGCACCACTTGATGAAAAGGATTAAAAGGGAAGATCCAACAATTTGTTGCTTCCAGGAGACCCATCTCACCGACAGAAATAAGCGTAGGCTTAGGATGAAAGGCTGGAAGAATATTTACCAAGCCAATGGCCCCCAAAAACAGGCAGGAGTAGCAATACTTATCTCTGACAAAGTAGACTTCAAACCTACATTGATCAAACAAGATAAAGAAGGACATTCCAAACTAATAAAAGGTGAAATAGACCAAAAGGAAATAATAATCATTCACCTGTATGCACCCAATGTCAACGCCCACAATTTCATCAAACATACCCTGAAAGACCTAAAAGCATATATTAATGCCAACACGGTGGTTGTGGGAGACTTTAACACACCATTATCATCAATAGATAGATCATCTGAAGAAAAAAATCAATAGAGAAATTCAAGATCTAATGGACCTAGTTGATGTCTACAGAACATTTCATCCAACTTCTACACAGTATACATTCTTCTCAGCAGTCCTTGGAACCTTCTCCAAAATAGATCATATCCTAGGGCACAAAGCTAGCCTCAGCAAATATAAGAAAATAGAAATTATACCATGCATACTATCTGATCACAATGCAGTAAAAGTAGAACTCAACAAAAGACAAAAAACATGCAAACAGCTGGAAACTAAATAACTCATTACTTAATGAACAATGGATCATTGATGAAATAAAAGAGGAAATTAAAAAGCTCCTGAAAGTCAATGAAAATGAAAACACAAGCTACCAGAAACTATGGGACACAGCAAAGGCAGTCCTGAGAGGAAAGTTTATAGCCATGAGTGCATATACTAAAAAGACTGAAAGATCTCAAATCAATGACCTAATGATACATCTCAAACACCTAGAAAAACAAGAACAAGCAAATCCCAAAACAAATACAAGGAGAGAAATAATAAAAATAAGAGCTGAAATCAATGAAATAGAAACCAAAAAAACCATACAAAGAATTAATGAAACAAAAAGTTGGTTCTTTGAAAAAATAAACAAGATTAATAGACCCCTGGCAAACCTGACTAAAATGAGGAGAGAAAAAACCCAAATTAGTAGAATCAGGAATGCAAAAGGGGATATAACAACAAACACCATGGAAGTCCAGGAAATCATCAGAGACTACTTTGAGAAACTATATTCAAATAAATTTGAAAATCTTGAGGAAATGGACAGATTTCTAGATACATATGATCATCCAAAACTGAACCAAGAGGGAATTAATCACGTGAATAGATCTATAACACAAAATGAAATTGAAGCAGCAATCAAGAGTCTCCCCAAAAAGAAAAGTCCAGGACCTGATGGATTCTCTGATGAATTCTATCAGACCTTTAAAGAAGAACTGATACCAAACCTCCTTAAACTGTTCCGTGAAATAGAAAGGGAAAGAAAACTGCCAAAAACATTTTATGAAGTCAGTATTACACTCATCCCAAAAACAGGCAAAGACACCTCTAAAAAGGAGAACTATAGGCCAATCTCCTTAATGAACATTGATGCAAAAATCCTCAACAAAATACTGGCAAACCGAATTCAACAACACATCAAAAAGATTATTCACCAAGACCAAGTAGGCTTCATCCCAGGAATGCAGGGGTGGTTCAACATATGATAATCAATTACTATAATAAACCACACCAACAGAAGCAAAGACAAAATCCACTTGATCATCTCAATAGATGCAGAAAAAGCCTTTGATAAGATCCAACACCATTTCATGACAAAAGCTCTAAGAAAACTAGGAATAGAAGGAAAGTACCTCCACATTATAAAAGCTATATATGATAAACCTACAGCCAGCATTATACTTAATGGAGAAAAACTGAAACCATTCCCTCTAAAATCAAGAAGTAGACAAGGATGCCCACTATCTCCACTCCTATTCAACATCATACTGGAATTCCTAGCCAGAGCAATTAGGCAAGAAGAAGGAATAAAAGGAATACAAATAGGTAAAGAAACTCAAAATATCCTTATTTGCAGACGACATGAATCTATACCTTAAAGACCCAAAAAACTCTACTCAGAGTCTTCTAGATGTCAATAGCTACAGCAAGGTAGCTTGATATGAAATCAACATAGAAAAATCATTAGTATTTCTATACACTAACAATGAGCACACTGAAAAAGAATGTATGAAAACAATTCCATTTACAATAGCCTCAAAAAAAATCAAATATCTAGGTGTAAACCTAACAAAAGATGTGAATGACCTCTACAAGGTAAACTATAAACTTCTGAAGAAAGAGATTGAGGAAGACTATAGAAAGTGGAGAGATCTCCCATTCTCATGGATTGGTAGAATCAACATAGTAAAAATGTCTATACTCCCAAAAGTAATCTACATGTTTAATGCAATTCCCATTAAAATTCCAATGATGTTCATTGAAGAGATTGAAAAATCTAACGTGAAATTTATATGGAATCACAAGAGGCCACGAATAGCCAAGGCAATACTCAGTCAAAAGAACAATGCTGGAGGTATCACAATACCTGACTTCAAACTATATTACAAAGCAATAATGATAAAAACAGCATGGTACTGACACAAAAACAGACATGAAGACCAGTGGAACAGAATAGAGGACCCAGATATGAAACCACACAATTATAACCAACTTGTCTTTGACAAAGGAGCTAAAAATATACGATGGAGAAATAGCAGCCTCTTCAACAAGAACTGCTGGGAAAACTGGTTAGCAGTCTGCAAAAAACTGAAAGTACATCCATGTATATCACCCTATACCAATATTAACTCAAAATGGATCAAGGATCTTAATATCAGACCACAAACTCTAAAGCTGATACAGGAAAGAGTAGGAACTACTCTGGATTTAGTAGGTATAGGTAAGAACTTTCTCAATGAAACCCCAGCAGCACAGCAACTAAGAGATAGCATAGATAAATGGGACCTCATAAAACTAAAAAGCTTCTGTTCATCAAAAGAAATGGTCTCTAAACTGAAGAGAACACCCACAGAGTGGGAGAAAATATTTGCCAGCTACACATCAAAGGACTGATAACCAGAATATATAGGGAACTTAAAAAACTAAATTCTCCCAAAACTAATGAACCAATAAAGAAATGGGCAAGTGAACTAAACAGAACTCTCTCAAAAGAAGAAATTCAAATGGCCAAAAAACACATGAAAAAATGCTCACCATCTCTAGTAATAAAGGAAATGCAAATTAAAACCACACTAAGATTCCACCTCACCCCTGTTAGAATAGCCATCATTAGCAACATCACCAACAACAGGTGTTGGCCAGGATGGGGGGAAGGAATCCTCTTACACTGCTTGTGGGAATGTAAACTAGTACAACCACTCTGGAAAAAAATTTGGAGGCTACTTAAAAATCTAAACATTGATCTACCATTTCATCCAGCAATACAACTCTTGGGGATATACCCCAAAGACTGTGACACAGGTTACTTCAGAGGCTCCTGCACACCCATGTTTATTGAGGCACTATTCACAATAGCCAAGTTATGGAAATAGCCAAGATGCCCCACCACTGACGAATGGATTAAGAAAATGTGGTATCTATACACAATGGAATTTTGTACAGCCATGAAGAAGAATGAAATGTTATCAATCGCTGGTAAATGGATGAAATTGGAGAACATCATTCTGAGTGAGGTTAGCCTGGCCCAAAAGACCAAAACTCATATGTTCTCCCTCATATGTGGACATTAGATCAAGGGCAAACACAACAAGGGAATTGGACTTTGAGCACATGATAAAAGCAAGAGCACACAAGGGAGATGTGATAGGTAAGACACCTAAAAAATTAGCTAGCATTTGTTGCCCTTAACACAGAGAAACTAAAGCAGATACCTTAAAAGCAACTGAGGCAAATAGGGAAACCCCTCTTCTAGTTCCAGGAACTAGAGAAAAGGTTAGATCAAAAAGAATTCACCTAGAAGGTAACACACACACACAGGAAATTAATGTGAGTTAACTCCCTGTATAGCTATCCTTATCTCAACCAGCTAAAACACTTGTTCCTTCCTATTATTTCTTATAGTCTCTCTTCAACAAAATTAGAGATAAGGGCAAAATAGTTTCTGCCATGTATTGAGGGGATGGGGGGGAAAGAGAGGGGCTGGAGTGGGTGGTAGGGAAGGGGTGGGGGCAGGGGGGAGAAATGACCGAAGCCTTGTATGCACATATAAATAATAAAACAATAAAAAAATTTTAATAAAACAAGTTTGAGGCCAGCATGGGCTACATAGTGAGACTCTTGTCACTCACAAATAAATAAATAAATACTTGTAAAAAGTAAAATAAAGATAATTACGATTGTCACAAATGCAAGACAGATACAGAAATGATACTACAGGCACCTCGTGGGCAGAGAGTGGCTGCCAGACACTCTACAATCCCCATGACAGAACCCCTACAACAATTTTGAACCTTAAATGTCAACAGTGGCAAAGCTGAGAAACTCCGAGGATAATATGAATATAGTTTCCTCTCTGTGAAACGAATTGGTGCTCCAGAAGAGCAAAGAAGAAAGGTGTGACTGGTTTCCATGGATCAGTGGTTTCCAGATCACTTCAAGTGAACTCCCATGGTTCAGGGCGCCTCTGTTTTTCCTGAGTCTTAGTAGCCATCTGGGACCCTTGAATATGGTATATATCTACATTTCAAGGTGGTTGGTAGTTAGTGGAAAGCCTTGCTTGCCAAGTAACTCAACTTAGTTATATTTTAACTTTTTTTCAAAAGGTAAAGGTTTGCTTAGAAGCCCCAAGATTCCTCTTGGTTTCAAACAGGTGGCAATTCTTACTTTTACCTGGTGGCCCTTAAACTCATAAGATGTGATTTTTCTGTCTTCTGTGGTAATTCATACATATAAACAACATTAAAAACAAAGATATCCCAAGAACTGCAGCAAGACACGTCTTCTCCAAAGCAGATAGTCAGCATTTTACATATCCTGTTTAGAAGAAAGCAGATTCCCAAAGAAATCAATTGATTAAAAAAAATCTGTTGCTAAAGAGCCTAATTTAAATTTATGCAAAAGGAAAAAGTCAAAAGCTCTATCAATCATATAAAATAAACCTGAAGCAGAGATTTTAGGGAAGCTGGTCTGCAAATAGAGAGATGTGGGATACGTAGATGATCCAAAATGAACCAGAACTTTTTCTTTAGCAATGTTCTTCATGACTGGTTGTTGGCAGTGGCCCTCACCTGTACAACTTCAGTTCTCCTCTATGTAGCTTCTCACCCCCAAGTCTACTGGACTTTCTCCCTTGAATGGTTGGTGGTCTTAGGGAAAGGCCAAGGCTTTTGAGGGAGAGTCTACCCTCAAGGAAGCAGCCACAAGGAAGCCACCACCTGCCCCACCTCTCTCTGCCAGTTGGCTCCCATGGCTGCAGCTTTTCCCATGCACCTGTGGTTAGGGGCGGGGAGAGTGACCAGGGATGCCTAGAAGGTGGAGGAAGGAGAAGAAGGGCAGGGCAAAAGAGAAGGGGTGTAGCCAGGGCTCCCTCTCCGGAAGCTCTGCGCAGGTGCAGTGGCCGCTATCGCAGGCAGGGGGCATCAACACTGCAGAGTGAGCCTCTGCATCTGGGCTTCATCAGGATGGTGGTGTGCATAGCAGCGGCGACAGCAGCATCAGTGGCTTCGGCCACACCCAGAGCTTCCAAACCGGCCATCGCTGTCACCAACTGCTGGTGGCTAGGGCTTTTCAGATCCGCGGGGGGTGGGGGGATGGGAGGAGAGAGAGACGAGGCAGCCACAGCGGCTGAGCCGGCACCGCCGCTCGCCATGCAAAGGTTAGCGGCGCCGCCAGCGCCTGGAAGAAGGCTGCAATGCCTTGCCGCACCTCCACCATGGAGCCTCGGCCGGGCAGGCCTCCGAGCGGGCGGGGCTGAGGAGCAGGCGCGAGCCGGCCTGGCGCCGCGGCGCTGGTGGAGGGCGGGACTCCGAGGCCATGGCCGAGGCAGGAATAATGGTACTGGCAGAGGCGGCGCCGGTGCTTGTTCCTTGTCCTCAGAAGGGGGCAAATGGCGAACAACAAGCCAGGGCCGGGGCCCGTGGGGCTCATCGCCATCGGGGCCGGTGACTGAGGCGGTGGCGGCGGTTTTGGTGGCGGCGGTGACTGAGGCGGTGGCAGCGGTGGCTGAGGCGGCGGTGGCTGAGGCGGTGGCGGCGGTTGCTGAGGCCGCGGTTGCTGAGGCGGCGGTAGTGGCGGCAGCAGCAGCGGGATAGCAGAACTGAGGGGGCATCTGGCTCCTGCTCCAGGGTGCTCCCCGCGGGGATGATTCTCCCCTGGGTGCCGATCCCGCAACTTCCGGATGAAATTCTCAGTGTTGATTGGACTCATACGGGTCGGAGAGCTCAGCAACAGGGAGGTCATAGAGACCGTGCTCAACCTGGTAAGGGAAAAGGCGTCCACACGCGTCCCCAGGAGCATGGCTTGCTGGACAGAACAGCGGGTGACCTGCCCGCGTGCTGCCTAAGCCAAGCCACCCTGCGCCCTGGCTGGGTCCATTCCTGCCAGCTGAGTGCAGTGCCCAACTCCACACCGCTTCTCATCACTTCTCCGTGGCTGGAGGTAAATCGGCCCTCCCCTGAAAAGACTGTGGGTGGACTTTGGAGTTAGGGAATGAGGGGAAAGACCTCAGGTTCCCCTGGGCTCCTTCTCCCACACCCTTTAATTGTCCTTGGTGTCCTCTCCAGAGATGACAGCCTTGCCCGCTGGAGCCTGAAATCTTCCCTGCTACTGAAATGTGAGAAGCACATTAGCTCAGACTTGAGCAGCTGGGCTGTGATGTTTTGGAGGAAGAAAAATGATGCAGTTTTGTGTCTGTCTTTAAATATATTCCGAGGTTGTGGTGGAGAGTGTTGTGCCAGTATCCACTCCCTTTCACCATCCTATCTCTTAGGGAGCCTTCCCTTCTTTGTAATTTTGCTCAGAATATATCGGCTTGCTTAGTCATTTTTCTTTTTTCTTATTCACACAGGTGTTAAATGTGAGGGTGCCAAACCATGAGGGTTGGTTTCTGTGGTTGCCTTCAGGAGAGTGACTCATGGATAAAGACTAAAGGAAAGATAGTAAATGCAGCCTATGTTTTGTTTTCTTTCATGGTAAGAGTTACTGCAGAACTTAATATTTTTGCACTATCTTCAGAAGAAGCGTTCAAGATATCAGGAGAAGAAATAAGGAGAGGAGAATCATAAACAAAGTATAATTAAGAGTAGTTCATTTTTAGTGCTTTGTAAATGCAGTGTTTGCTGTAGCAAAACATTTAAAAACAGTTCTCTGCAATATCTAGTCTTCCACATACTTACTGTAAGGTTGGGTTTGGGAAGGCAAGGTGCAGATCAGGAGCAATCAGTTGAACATTGAACTTGGTGTGGAGTCACAGCAATACAAAAATATGTTTGCCAGGGTATTTTATAACACCCAAACAGTCTGAGTTTTTGGCTCAACAATTATTTCTATTTGCTCTATTGGAAAACTGACAGAAAGCTGCAACTAACAGCAGTGGTGCCCTAAGACCTGGATTAGATAATGTCTATGGTTTATGAGCCTTTTAAATTCACAGTAAGGTTGAAGCATCCCCACCCTCCCTTTATTTTTCTTGCCAGTGTTTCAAGTCAGAACTAGGAGATTACTTTGCTATATTTATTACTGTTTAAATACAAAACACGTTTTTCTACTTTTGCATACCCAACAAATAAGCCACTATAAGGGCAGTGTAAATTTGGAAGAATGTCACCCTGTAGATAGTACCAGTTCTTTGCAAAACACTCAAAGAAATATAGTTTTCTTGGGTTTTTTATTTTTACTAGTTGTCAATAAGAGGTCACTACTTGCCTTTTTTTCTTATTAAAAGTAAAAGGTAAAATCTCAAAAAATGTTAGCATAGTAGCTGGTAATGTATTTCCATATATTTAATGGAAAACATTTTGTTTTTCCCACTTTTTCTCTAACCAATATAATTTTTACTGAGATAGTGTGATAATGGTATTTGTATGCTTACTTAGTCCATCAAAAACTGATAAGAAGCAATAGAGCTTTCACAAGCTGGAAACTCATTGGAATGTGTAACCAGCTTGGACTCTGTACCAGAACAGAAGTATGCTGAATCAATTCTTAACAGATGGGGGTTCTTTAGATATAGTAGACTCAGTAAGGAAGAGAACTATTTGTCTTGATGTAAAGGCATTTAACTCTTCAGTACAATGAAAATCTACCATGAGGCATGCACACATTGTTTTTGAGATTAGCATTACTTTTAAGCTTAGAGTCCTTACAAATACAGTAATATCTATTGGATATCCTGGCATCCATTAAAGACCTTGTACCTACCTTGATTTCTGGAAAGAAAAAGTTAGGTAAAATTTCTTTGTACATATTTAGAGAATGCAGTCAATTTTAGAGGAAATTTTTGGGGCAAAGTATGAATGACAAAAGTTTATTATTTAGTTACTAATTATACTAATTATAGCATAGAAAGGCATTGTACATTTAAGGTTTTACTGTTCCAAAACACTCATGATGAATAGTGTAATGTGAAAATTTAAGCTGATCCTCAAAAATATATTTGGAGATGATTGGCATTTAAAAATTAATTATCAAAACTTTATTCTATTTGTAACCAATGAAGTTCATTTAGGGCATGAAGTGACTTGTTAGAGATTGGAAGCCTTTAATATTATTTCTAAAATTAGTTTTCCATTTCATTCTTAACTTAAAATATTAAAGAAAACTTTAAGTTGAAAATAATGAAATATCTATCACAGTGCATTATATGACAGAAAAAGGAAACTAGTGAAACTTGATAAGTGTTTACTTTAAACAATACCATTGTCATAATGTTTCACTTTTCCTATTAATTTCTTCTTCCTATGAAATATGAGAATATAAATATTTGAGTTTAGGTGCTATTTTATATTTGTTTTGCCCAGAGTAAAGTTTAAGTATTCTGTAAAATATAGGACTTCTTCAACCCTTGCTGTGTTTGGAATTTTTCTACTTTTTGGCCAAAAGTGGACTGCCATTTGTACTATTCAAGTGGGTTGTGGGAGTTTGGAGGAGACTCAGCAATGTAATGGGAAATAAAATGATGTCATTGTAGATGCATGCATTTTGCAACATGACTTTATAGTTGACTTTAAACATTTCAAATAAGGGATGGAGAATATCAAGAAGATGAGTAAGTAGTTTGTGAACAAAGTTAAAATGAGAATTTATTGTCAAGGATTTTGCCCAACCAAGTGAACGAAACTGATCATGAACAAGTTTGGGTTCAGGAGGTATTATTTAATGTGGTATTATAAGAGGTTTTAACTATATTAAATAGATTTTATTGGTTGGTTTTCTGTTGTAAAGCAGGTACACTACTTAACATAACATACTTCATATATGTTTATATAAGGTTTCTCCTTTCTTGAAGTAACTGCTATGTAAATATCATCTGTATCTTTGTTTAGAACATGGAAGTTTCATTTATCACAGATTTTTATATAACACAAAGTTTTAGAAAAGATACAATAGAGGCCTAATATTTAATGAAATGATTCACAATAGGTGTGTTGAATAGCTGTCTTATGTAGTGTATAATTCTTTAAGTACAATTATAGAATTTAACTATACACTTGTAGATTTTTTCATGAATTTGTAGATTATTTTGTGAATTACTATAAGGTATATCACTGTGTCTTTTGTTGTAAGCAATGGCATTTCCTCTAATTTTACTTTTTTAACTTTCTAAGTGGCATGATGTTGACTGTATCAAAAGCATGCAAAGACATTTGAGGCAATTTTGTTGGTTATTATATTCCTCCCTTCTTTGTATACGTATGTTAGTATGTTATGTAAATGTATGTTAGTAAATGTATGTTATGTAAATGTATGTTATGTAAATGTATGTTAGTCAAAAGGGAAGTTTTAAATTATGTTGTACTTGAATTGATAATAACTGTTCTTTCTTAGGGTTTTTTCATTTATAGCTTGATAATTAGAATAATTTTTTATTTTGATGCTATTTAGAATTTCACAAACAAAAAGCCTTTTAATTGAATTTATTTAAGAGATACACATATACATATTATGTAGATTCATGGAAGTCTTTAATGCTGATAAAAACATGTTTGTTTATATTAAAAGAATTTATGATGACATATGTGCCTTTTCATATTATCTTGTATATTCTTGCTATTGAGTATGGAAAATTAAATATATAAATACCAGAAATTTCAATATCTTAAGGAGTTCTGAGGTTTTTCACAGAACTATTTAGTTGTGTAATGACACTAAAGCAGCCAATACACTAGCCTGCATATGATCAAGTTATATTAATTTTAAGTAGATATTTTGTATATTACTAGTCTGTTTGTGACACATATTATATCATTAGTTAAAAGAATCTCAGAGTACACTTTCCTTTTATTATACTTATCCCAGAAAGAGTGTAGAGAAGTACATTGGGTCTAGTAGAACCGGGCCCATTTTGTATACCAGTGTAGCTGTATTAGTCAGTCATCTGCACTTTCACTATCTACTTAAAACTTGTTATGCATCAGTTCCAAAGGTCTTTGATTTCGTGCCTGTACTTCTGATATTTATGCACTGTTATCCTATATCTTTTGTATCACACATCACTCTCTTGTATTGAAATCATTATGTGTGTTTACTCTCCTTGTGTGTTAACTCCATGAGGCAGTAGCTGATTTTTTATATTATATATGTTATAAAAATATATGTTATATATATTATATTTAAATATATATGTTATAAAATATTTGTTATAAAAGGTTTATATATTATATAACACACATATATATAATTTATATATATAAGTTTTGTGCATTTCTGGCATTAGGGTAAATTAAGTAAATTTTTTTTGGTTTTGGCTGTACTAGGGTTTGAACTCAGGGCCTTGCGTGCTTGCTAAGCAAGCATTCTGCCACTTGAGACACACCTCCAGGCCTTTCTTTTTGCTTTATTTTTTGGAAAGAGTCTTGCACTTTCTCCCAGGGCTGGCCTTGGACTACAGTCTTCCTAACTATTTATCTCACTTGGCTGTGGCACACGCCACCATGCCCAGCTAATGTGTTGAAGCAGGGTCTCCATACCTTTTTGCCTGGGCTGGCTTCAAAATGTGATCCTCTGATCTTTGTCTCTTTAGTAACTAGGATTATAGGTGTGTACCACCACCTATGGCCCTAGTCAAGTGCATTTTGAGTATGTATGAAATTAGACAATAATATTTATGACCAGTTTTTGAAAGTGTTTTCAATAGGAGGGTTCAGATTCTGGATTTAAAATAAATCAAACTCATAAGTTTAATGTACTGCTTATTCCTAAACCTAGAAATGTGTGTTGAGTGTGCATATTGTCTACATAAGTAAAAGTTATTTTTAATTGGCATCTGAGAATAAGTAAGAATTAAAAGCTTTTCATTCCTATTTTAATGTTATCCATAGAGAAAATGTATTTTTAAATTTTAAAATATTTGAACATTTTTAGCATTTTTCATTATTAACAAAAACCATTAACCCCTCTTGTTTTTGTCAGTCTAGCATGTGTTTTCTCTTTCTGTAATGGGACCTCAGTCTTCCTTTGCCAGTGTCCCATTCTGAGTTCAACTGGTTTATATGGGTTGATGCTTGCCTTCAGGGGTGACCAGAATCAGTGGTTGCTTTAGGGATGAACCGCTAAACCAAGGGGAGTCACATAGTCAGTTCCAGGACTTGTGCCAGGAGCTCCTTCTGTTGGGTTTGCTCAAAAGATAGACTCTTAGTCTATGACTACAGTGCCTATCTTAGCTTCAGTCAAGTGTGAATCCAAAAGAAACAAATGGCTTCTTGATTCTATTGGAATACTTGAAACCTGTGCCTGTGATTATTATCTTCTAAACCCTTAAATGTTTTCTTTTAAAATATATTAATGTTCTTGTTTTCAAATCAGTTGAAGTTCGGTTTTTGTCACCTGTAAATGGAAAGAATCCCTATTAGCATAGAATTAGTATGGGCAGATCTTAAATGTTGAAATGGAGCATAAGGCAGTGAGGACTTTGCTATCCCCTAGCAAAGTAATTTTAAAGGAAACAGAGTAGCTGTTTAAATTGTCACCTGTTATATTGTTGAGGCTTGAATTTTAGGGATGGCAGAGTATTTGGCCACTCCTTGAAGTCTTTGAAAATGTCTTATAAGAGAGCAATTAGCTGTGGTCCATGGTGGCATACCTGAAAGCAGAGAGGAAGGAAAATGTGGTCTTTCTAAGTAAGAGAGGCCTTTTCTGCTTGGAGCTGCCATCCAAAAATGGAAGAGAATCAGAATATCAAGAGCTTTGGGTTGAGGTGGGGTGGATCATGCCTGTAATTCCAGCTACCCTGGAGGCAGAGACAGGAGGCCAGCCTGGCAAAATAAGCTAAACTCAATAGGGACTGGGAGTTTAAATTGGGAAAATTTCTTTTTTACACACTTCACCCATGTACCTCATGCAGTATACTTCCAGTCTATAGGCACATGTAAAAATTAATATAGTTGCACAGAGCTTTAAACTAGGAAGCAGCCAGGGAACAAGTGATAGAGTAGTTATGCTTCCTCATCCAGCATATTGTTTCACACTGCTTTAAGGCAGATTACCATGATGAGGATTAAGAGGTAATACTGCTGGGGAGAGCTATTGCCATGAGACTAAAACTGAAATCTAACTGAAGTCTAAATTGGTATACTATATCTTGGCAAAGCCTATTGTTTTAGTTCATAATTCAACCCCTTGGCTGAAGTAAATTGACCAAATAACTGACAAAGTATTTAGGGGAGCTATACTTTCAGAGAAATCTCCAACATGGCAAGCAAAAGCCTCTATTGTTTTTGTTCTACGGCAATTCTAAGCTCTTGAGGCTTCACTTAGAGGGAGTGGGCTACTAAAGCAGATGGAGTTATGCTGGCAGATAATGGAAGTGAGGTCTTCTGTGACAGTAGGAATAAATGCTCCCAAAATTGGCTGACTAAAAACCTCCTTTTGCAAGGAAAGGGAATTTTTGCTACTCTGACCATAGATTGTGCTTTGAAGTGGAGACCATGGTTCACTTTACATTCTCTACTCTTGTAAGTGGGTGTTATTATTACTATTGTTTGTATTCCTTCTTACCAGTGCATATTAATTATGAGGGTCAGTTTTTTATGTAGCTAAATATTGCCAGATTATGAAGTACTACGATGAAGAATGTACTCTTGGACCAAAGAATATTGTTTGTAATGCAAAATTTTGGGCTTGTACCTTGTATTGGGACAATAACTTGACATTGTCCTTTAAAATTGGCTTATTTATTTTATCCAGTGGTGTGTAGTAGAGTCTATTTTATGTTGTGGCTAACATGGTAATAGTGTTAAACATAGCTATTAAAAAGTTGTATGTATGGAAAGGAATGAGTGAGTGTATGAGTGTATGAAAGACTACTAAGGAATAGATGTCACAGGTTGCTTTTGGTTTGTGCTGCCTAGCATACATTCTTTCTGCTTTTAATGGCTCTAGATTTTCTGGTATTTACTTGGGGAGTCATCCCTTCATCATTTTTAAACTTTGGAGCTTCCTTGGATCTTCTCTGCTTTCTTGGACCAAACATAGAAACTCACATTTGGCTCATCAATAAGAGATATTTTTCAGCTTGATAACTTCTTTTCTTCTATTGGAAAAGGTAAAAGATGTTTTCAGTGAGGTTGTTAAAATGTTAGGTTGTAATGTAAGAGTTGAGTAGCAATCTACCATGATGAAGGAAGCATCTCTTTGATAATGGAATACCACAGAGGCACAGAGATCCAAGACAGAGGTTGGGATGGCAGCTTTGCAACCCCTCATTCAGTTATATCTCCAGAAGTTGTAATGGATTAATCTAGTACATCTCCTGGTTTGCTTAAGCCACTTGAGTCCTATTTCTATCCATTGATTCCCAAAGATTCCTCGTATTCTAAGTTAAAATCAACCCTTAATTGTTAAGTATTATAGGACAAGTCACAAAAATGTTAACTTGTCAAAGGGCTTGATACATTTTAAGAAAGAAGAAATATACATGGTTAATATCAAATATACCTCCACTAAATAAGAACATGAGTTAATAACACAAAAAAGAAGTGCTTAAAAACAAATGATTATTAAAGAATTATTATATAATTGTTTAAACAATACTTAAATCTCAATTGTTGTTTTTAGTCATGTAAAATGTTCTGAATGACATTTTAGCAATGTATATCAAGAACTTTAAAGAGGTTCCTTTCATTAATTTTTATTTCTTTAGGCTAAGGAAATGTACCTGTGGTTAGGTTAGAGAGTAAAATACAGATTTAAAATATAAAATAATTGACAACAAACTAAATGTTCAACAATAAGAAGAAGATAAATTATTTCATATCCACCTGTGGAATAGCATATAGCCATTGAAGTTTTCAGTGCCTCAGTTTCTTAGTTTTCTTCCTTTTCTTTTTGGTGGTAATGGGGTTTGAACTTGGGCCTTGTGCTTGGTAGGCAGGTGCTCTGCCACTTGTACCATGTCCCCAGCCCTTTTGTTTTAGTTATTTTTTGGATAAGGTCTCACATTTTTCTCCCTGGCCAGCCTGGATGAAATCCTTCTATTTATGCTTCTTGCATAGCTGGGATTGCAGATGTGAACAACAAACTTGTGCCTCAGTTTTCTTATGTATAAAAGGTGATGTCTGTAATATATGTTTTGTGTAGAATAAATGAGTTAATATGTGTAATATGTGTGGAATATAGCTAGCTTTATTTACTACTTGCTATTGTTATTTTTATTTTTATCTTAGTCCTGAGGATCATTTAATCCTCAGGAAAAAAATAATAACCTAACTAAACCTGAGCTGTTCTATGTTAGTTTACAGTTTCTGAGTCTGATGAATCTGTCAGGGAAGGGTAGGGTTTCACATACCCACTAATCATGATCTCATAGTAAAGCTTTAAAGATCTGTTCTCCTGAGTCCTACAAAGTCTTTAATAGTGGGTGGAATAGTTTTTTTTTTATTCCCCCCTAATTTCCTACTTTTAGTGAGAAGAGCAGAATAGAATAGGCATGAACTTTGTTACATCTCTTCCTTCCCTCACATGTTGAATCTCATATGGACATGTAGTAGGACATGAATGGTGATCCTAGGCAAATAATGCCTCTCTCTGGGAATATTTGCTGAAATATTTAGAAGACAGCTTGGGTAACAAGCCTCAGGGGCAAGTTGGCGGGTTAAAGGCTATTTCACGAGTTCATCAGTTTGTTTTAGAACAATTTTAGCCTTTATTTTAATGGCTATTAAAACATTTACAGTGCATTTCTGAAATTGGACTCTATTATGTAATCCTCAGAGTAACCCTTTAATATATACCATTACTTCTTTTAGATAAATTCAGAAACTAAAGACTGAGGAAATATGAATTAGTTAGACAGGTCATGTAAAATTCTTCAAATTCCAAAGTCTAGGTTTCTTCCTCACCAGTAAGCAAAATATAGCTATGTAGAAATTATTCCACAGGCAGTATTGGGTGAAGAGATAACATAGGAATGGGAGGAAACAGAGAGCCTCAGTGGGTTGATTCTGTGGTAGAGAATGCAGGACAATTAGTTGGTTTTATATCCAAAACAACATAGCAAGAACTATACTATGAGCTATTTATTTTTAAGTGTTGTGGAAGTAATTTGATGTATCATAATATGGATGGTAAGTGGATTTGAATTTTATTCCTTCTTAATAGGCAAAATATGAATACTGTAGGTAGTACTTGGAACCAGAAGGATAGTGTGCATTAATATCTTTCAAAAAAAGTAGATTTGGTGTGGTGGCTCATGCTTGAAATCCTAGCTACTCAGGATGTGGGAGGCAGATTTCAGGATGATCCATGCTTAGTGGCCAGAGGGGCAAAATATTAGTGAGATTGCATTTCAACCAAAGACTGGGTATGGTGGTACATGCCTGTCATCTCATTTACATGGGAGGCATAAATAAAGGGATTGCAGTCCAGGTAAGCCTGGGGAAAAACAGGAGCTCCTACTTGAAATATAACTAAAAGCAAAAACGGTTATGAACATGGCTCAGGTAGATACAGTGCCTGTCTAGAAAGCATACAGCCCTGAGTTCCAATTCTAGTACTGCCAAACACAGTAGTTTTGGTGATTTTTCTTGTTATATGTTAGATTAGAGGAAATTATAAAGACCACCATGTATGTTTGTTTGAATGTATATTGAGCCATCATATTTGCTTAAATAAAACAGGTAATATTTCCAATACTTATTCCTCTCAGATTAGTAAAGTAGAACAAACATTGATTAATGGATAATTTCATGGGCATGTAAATGTCTAGATATATCTCTCTTTAGCAAATTATTTCATTTACTGAGAGAAATACCTTGCAGTTGATTTAAAGATCATATATAAGTATTTCTATTGTCATTTGAAACCTTTTCACATTTGGAAAGGAAATTGGCACTTATAGATTGGGTTTTCATTCATACTTTATATATTTATTGTCCTCTCCCAACTCAGGAATCTTTTAATTTCCTCTTTTATTTCATCGAGGACCTATTCATCATTGAGCAATGTGTTGTTCAGCTTCCAATTGTTTACATGTTTTTTACTGTTGTTTTTGTTGTTGATTTCTAGTTTTAATACATTATGGTCAGATAGAATGCATGGGATTATTTTGATTTTCTTATATTTGCTGAGGCTTGCTTTGTGCCCTAAGATATGATCAATTTTTGAGAAGGTTCCATGGGCTGCTGAGAAGAATGTGTATTGTGCAGAAGTTGGATTAAATATTCTGTAAACATTAGCTAGGTCCATTTGATCTATGGTGCAGTTTATTTCTATAATTTCTGTATTGATTTTTTGTTTGGATGACCTGTCTATTGGTGATAGGGGATTATTAATGTCTCCCACTATCACTGTGTTGGAGTTAATATATATTTTTAGGTCCTTCAGAGTATGTTTGATGAAATTGGGTGCATTGACGTTGAGTGCATATAGGTTGATAACTGTTATTTCCTTTGGATGTATTTACCCCTTTTTTAGTATGGAGTGTCCGTCTTTATCTCATTTGATCAATGTAGGTTTGACGTCTACTTTGTATGAGATAAGTATTGCTACTTCTGCCTGTTTTGGGGGACCATTGGCTTGGTAAATATTCTTCCAGCCTTTCACATTCAGCCAGTGCTTATTTCTGTCGATGAGGTAGGTCTTCTGTAGGGAGCAGATTTTTGGATCTTCCTTTCTAATCCAGTTTGCCAGTTGGTGTCTTTTGATGGGGGAATTTAGTCCATTAACAGTCAGTGTTAGTATTGATAAGTACATGGTGATCCTTATCATGTAGTTGTCTTTGTTGATTAAGAATTTGATTATGTGTAGCTGAATCAATGTTACTCTTTACTTTCTTGCCTTGTCTTCTCCTGTGGTTTGGTATTGCCTGCCCTTTCATGGTTTTGTTTGCTTTCATTATCTGTGTGCACAATTCCTTGAAGAATCTTTTGTAGTGGTGGCTTTGTGGTCATGTATTGTTTTAATTTCTGCTTCCATGGCTTATCCTGGAAAACTTTTATTGTTCTATCTTTTTTGAATGATAGTTTTGCTGGGTAAAGTATCCTAGGATTGAAGTGATTGTCATTCAGTGCTTAGAAGATCTCACCCCATGCTCTTCTTGCTTTTCATGTTTCTGTTGAGAAGTCTGCTGTGATTTTGATGGGATTACCTTTGTATGTTACTTGTTTTTTCCATCTTACAGCCTTCAATGTTATTTCTTTTGTCTCTGTAGTTGTTTTAATGATAATATGTTGTTGGTACCTAAATAGGCATAGGTTTCTCTAGATTTGGGAAATTTTCTGTAATTATTTTGTTGAATATATTACTCATTCATTTTGCTTGCACCTCTTCTCCTTCTGCAGTGCCCATGATTCTCAGGTTTGGTCTTTAGATTGAGTCAGAGAGTTCTTGCATTTTCTTTTCACAGGTCTTGAGTTGTTTAACTAATAGTTCTTCAATTTTTCCTTTAATTGCCATTTCATTTTAAAATTCTGAGATTCTATCTTCTGTTTGTTCTATTCTGCTGGACTGGCCTTCTATTTTGTCTTGTATTTCTGTTTCACTGTTGTTTCTGAGGTTTTTTTATCTCATGGGTTACTTCTTCTTTAATATTGTCATTTTTTGCTCTTAATTCATTTATCTCTCTGCTTATGGTGATCTTTGTTTCAGTTTGGTGTTAGTTTAGGGTTCCTATGATTCATTTACTTCTTTCTTTGTTTCCTGATATTCTTATTTTTTTTGGCTTGGAATTTCTTGAGTGCCTCCTGTATGTTTTAGTTGACCATGTCTAGTTGAATCTCTATGAAATTCTCATTAATTACTTGTATAATTTCTTTTTTCAGGGTGTTCTTGTGGTCTTTGTTAGGTTTCTTGGTATAGTTTATGTTTGTTTTATTGGAGTCTGGATCTGAGTATCCATTTTCTTCATTTCACTCTAAATCCTGTACTACTTTATTTTTGGAGGAAGAATGGTTTCCATCCCTTTTTCTTCTTCCCATATTTCCACTAGTTACTGTTTCTGTCCCTAGACTATGTGTAATTTGGTATTAGCTGGGTTTCAACATTAATGCTAACAATATTGTGAGAGAAGGATAAAAAAGAGAAAGAGAAGGAAAGATAAAAGGAAGAGAAGAGAGAGGACAAAAAGAAAGAAAAAAAATGGGAGAGATGGTGGGTGATCAAACAGCAAACCAGGCTGCCAAACCCTTTAAGAAGGGAGAAAAAGAAAAAAAATATCACCAGTTCTGGAACAGTAGGATTGCATGCTTAGTTGCTTTTAATTCTTTAGTGTCCAGTCCAGTCTGTGAGTGTCTCTTAGGCACGCTTGGCTCCCTCTAGTGGCAGCCCGAGCAGGAGCCTGGTGGAGCAGTTATCTGGGAGGCCTGTATAGCGGGGGCCGGCTCCACCCTACTGGCAGGGTTACTGGTAGGCTGGTGGATGCAGCTGTCTCATGCCAGGCTGCTGCCTGTCCCAGCAGGTCAGGGCTCCAGTTTTTCCACATGGAGTAGGCACCCTGCAGGGTCTGATGGACAGGAGTCTGAGGGGTGGGGATCCAGTCATCCCATGCGTGGCTGGGGCTCAGCACGGCCTGAAGAATGGTGGGCTCAGGTGGAGCTGGCATCCCGGCAAGGGCAGGTATCCTGGTGAGCTGCGGGACTGGCTCCAGACTGGGGTCCGGAACAGCCTGATGGTGGGGATCCCGGTGCTCATGGATCCAGCGGCACAGCCAAGTTGTGGGTATCCCAGTATGGTGTGAGTCTGGAGGCTGGAGGCTGGCGTGGCTGAGGGGCGGGTATCTCGGTGGTGTTTGCCCCGAGAGGGGGGGATCCCACTGTGTGTGGGTCTGGCGTGGGGCCGTGGCCTGGTGTAGTCCGAGGAACAGCGAACCTGGCAGAATGAAGCAGCAACTTTGCAGACCTATGGGGTGGGGATTTGGCAGGCTGGCTGTTCTTTTATTAGATCGTGGCTTGGAGAAGCCTTCCATGATCTAATTGTTTACATTGCCATGTTTTTGGCTGTCCCTGGTGCTTTACCTCAGCCAGGCGTGTTTCCAACTTCTAGGCAAGGACTCTGGGTCAGGAGCATATGAGGTCTGTGGCTCTGTCTCTGTCACTCTGGAGTAACCCGTGTCACATTCCTTTGGGTATATTTCCAAGAGTTTGATTGCTGGATCGTATTGCATATTTATGTTTAGATTTTTAGAAGCTTCCAAATTTTGTTGCAGAGTGGTTTCACTTACTCGCATTCTCACCAGCAGTGTACTTGGGTTCCTTTGTCCCGACATCCTCACCAACACCTGTTGTTAGTGGTGTTAGGGGTGAGGTGAAATCTTACTATGGTTTTGCTTTGCGTTTCTTTTACAGCTAGAGATGGTGAGCATTTTTTTCATGTGTTTTTTGGCCATTTGAATTTCTTTTGAAAAAGTTCTGTTTAGTTCATTTGCCCATTTCTTTATTGGTTCATTGGTTTTGAAAAAGTTTAGTTTTTTAAGTTCATTGTATATTCTGGTCTGATGTATAGCTGGCAAATATTTTCTCCAATTCTGTGGGTGGTCTCTTCAGTTTAGAGACCATTTCTTTTGTTGTGCAGAAGCTTTTTAGTTTTATGAAGTCCCATTTGATGATTAAATATAAGGGTATTCTTCTTTATTATGGTGAATATATATATGAATATGTATATTCATATATATATATAGTCTGGACTTTATCATTTACTGAATTGGCTATCAAATATTTGTATTTTTATGCATCCATTGATCCAAGTTTTAAATACATTTCAATCTCCTTTTCAGCCATGTGTACCTATTAAGTATAATTCATTATTTGGTTATGCCTCCTGTTCATAAAATAGCAGTGACCACTTGTTTTTTAAATTGTGATGCTGGGGACTGAACCCAGAGCCTTGTGCTTGCTGCCCAATTACTCTATCACTGGGTTCCATCCCAGCCCTAAATATATATATAAAATGAAAATATCAGCATTAAGTATAATACCCAATGAATTTTGACAAGTACATACATTTGTATAATTCAAACCATATCTTATAGTCATCCTCGCTAATTACTCATACATTTTTTCAATTAATCCCTACCCTTGCACCAGTAAGAGGTAACCACTTTTCTGTCCCACCCAACGTTTTATTATATTGACTGTATAAAAGTTTGTATGAATGATATTTAACAATATGAATGAACTCATTTACATAAAGTTTTGTTCATTCAATAGAGTACTTTTGAAATGTTTTCATATTGTACTTATCAGTAGTTTGCTAGCTTTTACTAATGAGTTTCAAATGATAGAATGAATTTTCCAGAGTTATTTTATCCATTCTCCTGTTGATGGTACTCTGGGCTTTTTTGGTTTTTGACTATGATGAACAAACTTACTTGAACATTCATGTACATGTTCTTTTAGGGTTTAAATTTTTTTCTTTTGAAGAACTATCTGAAAATGTAATTACTGTGTCAGAGAAATGGTGTATGTTTTTCCAAAGTTGTTAAAACATTTTGTACTTCTAACAATGTGTGAGAAATTCTACTTTCTTCAGTATTAAGAGGATCTGTTAGGCAATTTTAACCACTGTAAAGCTTAACCTATTTTTGCTATATAATTCACTGGATTTTTGTAAATTTCCATAGTCATCTGACCATAATCATCATGTTTAGTTTAGAGCATTCTTATTTCTCCCAAAGAAACTATGTCCATTTGTAGTCACTGCATATTCACACCATCAGCCTCAGGTTACTAGTGATTTCCCCTCTCTATATTTGCTTTTCTGGACATTTTTATGGAAATGGAGTCACATAAAATGGTCTTCTTTTTTGCCTGGCTTCTGCCATTTCATGATTTTTGAGGCTTATAGATGTCTCTTTTTCATTTCCAAATAGTACTTCATTGTGTAGACATACTCTAGTTTGGTTATCCATTTATTGGATTATGGACTTTTGAATCATTTTTTTGTTTTTATGAGTAAAATGACTGTAAACACTTGCATCCAGGTCTCTGTATGGACATATATTTTGGTAGATACACAGCAGTGAAAATGCTAGGTTGTATAGTAAATCTGTGTTTCACTATTTAAGAAACTACATAACTGTGCTGTTGTTTGGATCTTAATGTCCGCAAGATGTCCATGGGCCCTAGATTATTGTGCTATTGAGTGGTGGTAGAACCTTTAAAAAGAAGGATCTAGTTGAAGAAAATTAGGTAATTTGGGGCTGCCCCAGAAGGAGATACTAGGATCTTGCTCCTTTCTTCTCTCCTTTCTTCTGGGCCATCATGACATTAAAAACTTTTTTTGCTATGTGCTCCTACTGTGATATACTGCCTAACCCTAGGCCCAAAAACAATTATGCCAATGGTTCATGGGCTGAAACCTCTGAAATTTTGAACCAAAATAAATGATGTTTCTTATAAGTTGATTGTTATTTTGTAGTAGTAAAAAAAGTTGACAAACATAGTTTCTGAAGTGATTGTATCACTTTATATTCTCACTGATAGTGTTACATTGATTTTTGAGTATTTAAAATATACATTGCATTCTTAGGATAATCCCATGATGTACGATTCATCTTATATATTGCTGGATTTAGTTTGCTAACAGTTCTGAATAATTTTTATGTCTATGTTCATGAGAGATTTTGGTATGTTTTCTTGTAATTACCTTGATGGGTTTGTTTATTTCAGTTATCACAGAAGGGTTGAGGAATTCTATTTTAGGAAGAGCTTTGTAGAATTCACCAGTGAAAACATCTAGACCTGAATTTTTATGTGTGGGAAAGTTTTTTGCTAATGGATTTTACTTTTAAATAAAGTAGGTTATTTGAGTTTTTCTCTTTAATTTTACACCAATTTAGTAAATTGTATTTTGCAAGTAAAGAAGCTAATGTCCCACACCTCTTCTCCTTTGCTCACGTGTTTCATAGAAGATACAAAAGTGAATATATGTGTAGTAAATACAATAGTAGAAGAATATATTTGGATATAAGGTAGCAAAGAAAGCACATGGATTATTATTAAACTAAAGAATGTGCTTGAGAGAGAGAGAGAGAAAGAGAAAGAGAGAGACAGAGAGAGACATAGGAAGGCAGGGAGACAGAAGTAGAAAGAGGGAGAGATTTTTTTAAGGAATGTATTTTGGAGGTATGTAACATCCACCTTGAAGTTTGAATAATTAACAACTGTTTTCAGGCAAATGAGGATAAAGGATAGATGGGCTGTGTTTTCAAGCATCATTTTTAATCAAAGACCAAGAGATGATGTGAAGCCTAGTGCCAAGTCTGGTTTGGAAACATAAAATCATTTTCTGCATGTCCCCCAAAAGTTCACGTATTGGAAACTTAATCTTCAAATTTATATATTAATAGTATTTGAAGGTGAGACCTTTGGGAGTTAATTTGGATTAGGTGTGGTCATGAGACTGGGGCCCTGAATAACATTAGTGGTTTTATAAAAGGGGAAAGAGAGACACTATGTGTGATATAACAAGAAACACCAGATGCTGTAATATGGTGCCATGCCCTTTGACTTTCAGGTCTCCAGAATTGTGAGCCAAATAAGCTTCTATATTCCTCATCAATTAACTAGTCTCATTTTTATAGCAACAGAAAATGAATGGAGATATTATCCTTAACTTCTCTTGCCTTTTTTTTCTTTAATATCTTACTTCATGATTCCCCCATATAAATCATTAGATGACTTTCCCTTTGAGTCATGAAATTCAAATGTAAACCAGTTAATTCCTTTTGTGTTCTACAAGTGCTTCATATTTTTGCTTAAATGGACCAGAAACTTTTGCCCCCTCACAAGGCACCTTCTTCCTGAAAATTTTCAGAATTTCAAATAGTGGATACAACAACTGGAGATTGAGAGGCTGTAATCATAGTGTCAAGCTTCTGGTAAGACTTAATTTTGTTTGTGTATTGATCTAGCAACTGTCAAATCCTGTTATCCACTAGTCTATTTTAATTAATCTCTTCCATGTATTTGTATACCTGTTTCAACAGATATTCATTAGTGATCTATTAGTACATTTTACTGTGCTAATATTTTCTTGAAAAGTAGGTAAACTGTTCAAATTAGTAGCCCTGGGCTTCTCAGAAATTTGGTACTAAGAACCAAGAAAATTTTAACCTTCTGTTTAAGACGGATTGAACTGAATTTTGAAATCTTCAATGGGGAGAAAAGTAGCCAGGATGAAATGAATCAACAAGAGTTAAATTTTTGATGTGGTTATGAGGTATTTTGAGGTAAGAATAGAGCACAGGATGAAATGAATCAACAAGAGTTAAATTTTTGATGTGGTTATGAGGTATTTTGAGGTAAGAATAGAGCACATTTCAAGCACACTTACTCTAAATGGAAAGCTGAAAATTCTTATAAACCTCTACATAATATGAAATCTTCATAAGTCACTAGTTTCATCTCCATTCATTACTCCTTTCTCCAGTGCTTCATTACAGATGCACTGGAGTGTAGTGCCTATCTGGATCATATTTTATTGCACATTATTTTTTTCTGGGGGTTTGTTAAACCTTGTTTATTCTGCTCAAAGTTGCCTTCACCTGCTTACCTTTTCTTGATCTCATTGATCTTGGATAAATTTCCAATCTTTATTTTTGCCTCTTCAAACAAGTTTCTATGCACTAATGAAATCTTTGTATTCTCTTTTGTAGAACTTCTCATGGCTGCAATCAAATAGTTGTTTACTTATGAGTATCTGTGTAGCCCTTCTGGAATTTAACCTCAGTGGCACAATATTTTCCTTGTTCATTGCTACATTTTGAGCAACTGGTGTGTACTCTTGCTCAATAAATATTTGGATGAGTACAAAATGAATAAATATTTGGATGAGTACAAAATGAATAAATCCAGAAGTGAGTTGATTACTCAGAATTTCATTTCACTAAATTTCAGTGAGGAATTAAATGCTTGGTCCACTTTCTGTTGCTATTACTGAATACTGTAGACTTGTTAGTTTATAAAGAATAGTGCTTTATTTAGTTCTTCATTTTTCAGGCTGGGAAGTCCAATAGCAAGGCATCAACATCTACTAAAGCCCATTATTGCTGCATCATATCATGGCAGAGGACATCACATGATGAAACAGAGCAAGGCTCTCTTCCTAGTCTCATAAAGCCACCAATCTTGTTATAAATGCCACTCTGAAGGCATTATTTAATCCTAATTACCTCTGATAAGTTCTCCATCAAATATCCTTAACATACAAATTTGAGATTTTTTTCCCAAAATATGAAATTTAGGAGACACATTAAAAATATATCAACTGCCAAGAGATCATTGTGGATATTTTCACTGTACCAAATTACTATTTCTGACTCAGTGTGAGGAGGTAAATCTCCAGAAGTAAATAAACAAGGCTGATGACAACTGTTTTCAGGGACCTATTGTCTCATTATGCAGGTATCATTCCTGATTACTAAATATTGAGTAGTATCTGCCAAGCTATAGTGTCTGTCACTCAACTGAAATACAGTGAGTAACCTTATATATTATCTGTATGTAGTCTATTACAAAGATTCTCATATGTAAGAAATATTACAATTTTTTTCCTGTACTCTATGTTGGTTGAAATTTTTAAGATATTCAAGCTCAATTTTGATTATGGTTCTTTTGAAAAAATATAGAAAAATCAGTGAAAGGTCACATAGTTAGAACTATGAAAAATAAATTCTATGAGAAAAAAATAAGGAAATGAAGTTTGATGGCTTACATGAAATAATCCAAATTCTGTGAAAAAGGTTATTCGTTTGAGTAAAGGAATGAGAAAGAAAAAATACAGCTTCCAAAAAGAGATATTTTTTATTGAAAGGAAAAAACACATAGATGGGTTAGAGTGAAATAAACATAGGATTATTCCAGGAAGTGAAGGTGGTGATCATCAATCCTTGAAGACCTTTTAAGGAAATAGAAAAGTCAATAGTTATAAAAATAACTCGCTCATTGAATAAGACAGCTGGCTTGGACAAGACCTCTCAGCTATTTCTAGTGAGAATTATGTGAATGTAAGATTTCATTTAATGTATATTTCCTATTTCCTATGAATTACCTTAAATTATTTGTTCATTTGAAAAACTTACTATTATTGTATTATTGCTGTACTGGGGCTACATTGTGACATTTACAAAAGTGCTTACAATATATCTTAGTTAAATTCATCCCCTTAATCATTCTCCTTTATGCGTAATTTTATGTTTCCAGAAAACAAGTGTGCACACGCATTTGTATGAAAATTAATCTTTTTCTACTTAAAATATTCCCTTTGTGAGGATATAATTTATATTTTCCCATTTTTCCTTTCCCTATAATAAATTGTGTGAGATATAAAGAGATTCAAATAGGAATGACTGTTGTGGTTGTTGTTCCTGGTTTTTTAAGACATGGTTTATCTAGGCTTTCCTTGAACACACGATTCTCTTGCCTCAGCCTTCTGAGTGCTGGGATTATAGGTGAACACTACCACAGCTGGCTAGGAATGCTTTTGATGAAAATAACTCCTGGTATGGAGGCAACCTATGTACAATATATTGGGTAGAAAGAATTCAGTCTTAAACATTTTTAAAGCTACATAGTTATTTCAGATTCTTGGTATCTAGTATTCAAATGTGTACATGAAATATGTGTAGTTTGGTTATGCCATTAGAATTTTTAAAATTTTTTTGTATTTTAAAATTTAATTTAGCATATTATAGTTGTACAGGGAGATACATTGTGATATTGACATATTCTTGCAATATATTTTAGATTTTCCTCCTCCATCATCCTCCTTCATCCCCTCCTTCCTCTTAGAACAATTTCAACAGATTTCATTCTGTTTTTATACAGAATACAAAATACCTCCACCATATTCACCCTGTTCACCCTTTCCTTTGCACATCCACTTCCCATTAGTACTCACCCTGGAAAAGATAACATAACCATATTATAAGAAATTTTGTATAAAAAACATGGTCACAGGTTGCTCCACCACTGAAATGTTATAATCATTAACGTTTTTGTAGTTTTTCATGTCGGTTGTCAATAATAAAGAGAGCATGTATATTTGTATAATTATTTATGTATGCTTCTTTATAAATTTAAATTTTTTTACCGAATATGTTATAAAAATTAATGTAGTATAATGAAATGTTTTTATAATTTAGAATGGATATATAATACCCAACTTAACCATATATGATTCATTTATGTAAGTTTTCTACTATTTGGATGTTCAGGAATTCTTTTAAGTTGTGTGGACTGTTATATGCTACATAGAACATTTTTTGTGCATAAATATGTTTTCTTTCATTAGGATAAATTTTTGAAGCTCAAAACACGAATTCAATTTGTAACTAGAGGTAAATGCACAAATCAAGTTGCAGAGAGGACTGCTGTGAGAGCTTGTTAGGTGGTTAGGACCTCAGCCCTAGATCCTCTGCTCTGACCCTTTGGCAGAGGGAAGGAGCTTTAACTCAGGAAACCAAGGTACAGGCCCATTTTCCAGAACTAGGTAAATTCAGTGAACATTATCAATTAAAAGTTTACATCCAAAATGTCTGAATTAAAGAATAAGGCAGAATGACTAATTCTCAGTCCTACCTGCTTATGAGCCTTTGATATGTGTTACTGTTGGAACTTGGAAAAGTGGGGATTCAGTTTCAGAGAAGTTAAATGACTTGTCCAAAGTTATCTTACTAAATGAGGTGGTGTCAGAATTGAGATCTAGGTCTGTGTCCATTTTCTGCTATATAATACCATGTCAAATGTTGAAATCAAGCACAAACTTAGTTACATTGCAAAGTGGGATTATTGCCATAAAGCTTAAAAACTGCTTGCTACCTGGAAAATCATTTCAGAATAACTAAATCTTGATATTACATATGAAATTGCATTAAATTAAAGAAACTGTTGATAGTGGTTCCTCATTATTTTATATTCTTGTTCATTTCCATGTAGCTAATTAATTTGCCACTTTTTATTGAAATTTACTAATATTATGGGTTGCTAAGTGTTTATTGATTGACTACTCATATCTCAAATGGTAATCAAAAGAATTAGGCTTCTCAAAGATACTTGAGTGTGTGTGTGTATAAAATCCTGACCGTCATGGTATTTATAGTATGCCTAGTTTTAGAAGTGATTTACAGTAGATATTCTTTTGCAGTAACCACTTGTTCTCATAGCAATAATTAATCAATCATGAAAATATGAACTAACCATTGTCCTTATTTTATTAATGAGGAATTGGACTCAGATTATGTGAATGGAATAATAGATGAATATAGGAAAATCATATTTCTGATATGACATGGTTTTTTATCATTTTATCATTTTTGCATTTACTTACATGTGGCACTCAGAAAGTGTACTATCCATAGGTCATTGTTGAACAAATTACTAATGAATGTACTCTACCAAGAATATCAATGAACCAGGATAAAATAATGTGCTTCAGAATGTAATGAGGCACAAAGAATGCAAAGAAACATGCTGTTAAGTTCAATTGAAAATTTTCCATGGGACATGCAGAGGAAGTATAACGGAGAGCAAACAGTCACCCGAGCTCTAGTCATTTTGGGAGAAAGATAAATATACTTGGTAACTATAGAGTAGGCTAGAAAATGATAAATTTATGTTTAAACTCCTAATAAAAATAATACCAATTATAATTTGCTAAGCATTTACTATGTTCCAGATACTGTGTAAGCATCTTACCTCAATTATGAGATATATATATAAATATGCACATACATATGTGTACATATACTTAAATATTTTTAAAGTACAAACAAATGTAAAGATAGGTACCAAATACTTACAAGATATGTCCTTTAGGAAATGGAGGGGAAATGAATGGGATGGAGAAGTATGAAAGTCAAGAGAAAATTTTAGGTTTATCTTTATAGATGCTTTTAAAGAAAAAAGTGCTTTTGTGCTCACATAAAAAATTTCCCAGATACTCCAAAAAGAAAAAAATAATTCATTCCCATCTATGTTATATTTTCTTAATCACATCATCTCTCCTCCCTCATTTTTAACAGTTATTGTGTTTCATTATATTTTCATTCATATATCTATATATCTCTATATATAAACACACACACACATATTCATAATATTCTTTTATCATATTCACCTCCCATCACCTTTCTTCCTCATTAGGGTGAGATGAATCTCAGTGTTGTTGTGTTTTGTTTAACTGGAGGTTAAACTCAGGGCCTCATGCTTGCTAGTCTGTAGCCTGGTACTCTAACACATGAGCTGCTTTACTGGCCCTTTTTAATGTTGGGTACTTTCAAGATAGGATCATGCTCTTTGAACCATGATCATTTATTGTTTTTGCAGTGGGCATTTTCCTCAAGGTAAAACTAGCCCCAGTTCTTGGCTTAACTCTCTGGGATTCCTTCCTCTTTGGATTTGGCCTTGTGATTCTTCATTGTCTTAATAACTTTCTAATGTTTTCAAATATCATTTATAAATTTCCTAATTTCCAGTGAGAGCAGATTGGAATTGGACTCTGCAAATATTTGATGAATGAACTTATTTATTCATATATTATTTATTAAAGGACAAAGCAGTGGTAGGTGCTAAAGATAAATCATCATACAACACAGACAAAAATCTCTGCTGTCATTGAGGCTACATTTTAGGGACAGGTGGTATGAAATAAACATACACCTAAGATACATATTATGTCAAAGGTGAAAATTCTCTGGTGAATATAATGGAGGAATGCATAGTATATAGTAAGTATTAAAGTCAGAAGATTGAATTAAATTCCCTGATAATTTAATCAAGTAAGGGATTAGGCTTACAATGCTGATTCTCTAGAGAGTGAATTCTTCATTGAATAAAGGTAGAAACTCCAACTGACAACAAAAGTATGAAGAATGGATAGTCTCAATTTTTATTTGTTTGTAAAAGTGTTTGTTTTGCTTTTATTTATAATATGGGTTAGGATTTTCACTGTGAGGCTAGGAGTTAGAATTTAAAAGGATTATTTGGCAACAACACTTTCATTTTTATTTCACTTTACTTGTTGAGTTGGCTACAGATAGCTAGCTCAGTGAGTACTTATTTTGCTGTTTAGTTAATTGTATCTGTTTTCAAGTCAGTGAAAATACTTGTAAAAGTGATTATACTGTTTTTGTCAGCTGCATGTTATTTAAGACATATTTTAAATGTACATTTTGAAATAGGGTTATTTTATAATCATTACTCCCTTTGTTTTCTCTTCCTTCCCTAGAGTTTTATAGACTGTATAAGTAGCAGCATTGGTACACACTTGGGTATAGTTATTTCATTGGTATAGAAACAGTGTAAAGCAAATAGGAAACAAACAAATAATTTTCTATTTTGCTTAACTTTTTCTGATGATCATTAACTTTTATTATGTTCATGCTCAAATTATAAAATATTTTTTCTATTAAATAATGATCTAGAAGTCACTTATGCATGTTAATGTTTAATGGCAGATTTTGAAGGTTGGATGACTGGTACAAGTTCATATATTTGTCTTGTGGTGTGGTTTCTCTGGTACTAATTGTTTTTGATGTTGAGAATACATGGATTTAAATTCTGATCCCACTAGCTTTGGGATCTTTGGCAGGTTATATTACTTATGTTAACATCTATTTCTTCTCATGTAATACCTATGACTCAGAGTTATGAGATTTAAAGATTATTTGCACAATATGTTCACAAAATGGTGATTCATCATGAGCCCAGATGGGCATTCTGCCAGTTGAGTCACTCTGTTAGCCCTAATCCTAGTTTTTTTTCATTTATTCATATGTACATACAATGTTTTGGCCATTTCTCCTCCTATCCCCCATCCCCTCCCTCTCCCCTGTACCCCATCTCTTCTGCCCTCATCTCTAATTTTGTTGAAGAGAGATTATAAGCAATAATAAGAAAGACAAAGCATTTTTGCTAGTTGAGATAAGGACAGCTATACAGGGAGATTCATAGCATTGCTTCCATGTACAAATGTGTTACATTCTAAGTTGATTCTTCTCAAACTGACCTTTTCTCTAATTCTTGATCCCCTTCTCCTATTGGCCTCTGTTGCTTTAAAGTTTCTGCTTTAGTTCCTCTGCATTGAAGATATCAAATACTATAATGTTTTTTGAGTTTCTTACCCATCCCCATACCTCCCATATGTGCTCTCCCCTTAGCCTGTGACCAAAGCCCAACCACATTGCTGTATTTTTCCTGGACATAAAGTGCACATATGAGGGAGAACATACAGTTTTGGGGCTTCTGAGCCTGGCTAACCTTGCTCAGAATGATGATCTCCAGTTCCATCCATTTACTTGTGAATGATAAGATTTCATTCTTCTTCATGGCTGAGTAGAATTCCATTGTGTATAAATACCACATTTTCTTTATCCATTCATTAGTAGTGGGGCATCTTGGCTGTTTCTATATCTTGGCTATTGTAAATAGTGCTGCAATAAATATGGGCGTGCAAGTGCTTCTGGAGTATCATATGTCACATTCTTTTTTGTATATCCCCAGGAGTGGGATTGCTGAATCATATGGCAGATCTATGTTTAGATTTTTAAGAAACCTCAAAATACTTTCCAGAGTGGTTGCACTGGTTTGCCTTCCCACCAGCAGTGTACGAGGGTTCCTTTTTCCCACATCCTCACCAACACCTGTTGGTGGTTGTATTTCTAATGATGGCTATTCTAACAGGGATGAGGTGAAGTCTTAGTGTGGTTTTGATTTGCATTTCCTTTATTGCAAGAGATGGGAGCATTTTTTCATGTGTTTTTTGGCCATTTGAATTTCTTCTTTTGAGAAAGTTCTGTTTTGTTCACTTGCCCATTTCTTTATTGGTTCAGTGATTTTGGAAGTTTCCTTTTTTGTGTTCCTTGAATAATATTCTAGTAATCAGTCCTTCGTCTGATGTATGTCTGGCAAATATTTTCTCCCACTCTGTGGATGGAATCCTCAGTTTAGAGACCTTTTCTTTTGTTGTGAAGAACCTTTTTAGTTTTATGAATACCCATTTGTCTATACTTTCTCTTAGTTACTGAGCTGCTGGGTTTCTATTGATGAAGTCCTTGCCTATATATATTAGTTCCAAGGTGTTTCCTCTTCTTCCCTGAACCAACTTTAGAGTTTGGGGTCTGATATTAAGGTCCTTGATCCATTTTGAGTTGATACTAGTACAGGGTGATAAACATGGATCTAGTTTCAGTTTTTTGCAGAAGGCTAACCACTTTTCCCAACAACATTTGTTGAAGAGACTGTCTTTTTCTCCATTGTATATTTTAAGCACCTTTGTCAAAAATAACATAGGCATAGTTGTGTGAATTTATACCCGGGACCTCTATTCTGTTCCTCTGGTCTTCATGTCTGTTTTTGTGCCAGCACCATGCTGTTTATATTGCTATTGTTTTGTAATATAGTCTGAAGTTGGGTATTATGATACCTCCAGCATTGTTCTTTTTGCTAAGTATTGCCTTGGCTATTCTCAGTCTCTTGTGTTTCCAAATGAATTTTAGGGTAGATTTTTCAATCTCTTTGATGAATGGCATTGTGATTTTTATGGGAATTACATTAAACATGTAGATTGCTTTTGATAGTATAGACATTTTTACTAAGGTGATTCTACCAATCCATGAGCATGGGATATCTCTCCACATTCTGTATTCTTCCTCAATCTCTTTCTTCACAGGTCTGTAGTTCTTCACATAGAGGTCATTCACATCCTTTGTTAAGTTACTAATCCTACTTTTTAAGTGAAGAAATTGTTTTGGATTTTCATTTTTCGCAGCCCTTTTGTAGGCTCTCCTTGTTTTTCTGCTTTCTGTTTTCCAATTTCTTTATATAGCCTTTTTTTTACTATCCTTCATGTCTTCTATCTCGTTTACTCTAGTAAAGGGCACTTTGTATTTACAAATGAATGGTGACATCTTCCCCAGCCTTCCAATTTCAGTGAAGATCTCACCTTTTTTTGCAAAGATGTATTAGATGTCCTTTTATTGTTCTTTTCTATTTCTGATCTGTTCAATAATGCTATTTGTTTAGCAAGGGCTTCTGTTATAATTGCTTTATATATTCTTTTCTTTAGCCAGCTAGATAATTAGTTCTAAAACAGAAATATAAGAAATATAAGGTGAGCCAGAAAAAATTTTAAGTTTTCCAGTATCTACATTGAAAAATTAAAAAGGAAACCTGGAAATAATTTTAGTACATTTTATTAATCTTAGTAGATCTGTTAGCTTGGGGGCAGCTGATTTTGTTGCAGTTATCTTAAATGCCAAGATAGAGAACTATTTTGTAATTACAAATATTATTACATTCATCCTCTAATCCTCATCTTCACCCTAAAAAATGTAGACATTGTTATTAGCGTTTATTAGTTGTACCAGGAGGGTTTCATTGTGATATGTCCATATGTGTTTACTATGTACCTTGGTTAGACTCACCCTTCTATCATTCTCCCTCATTCCCTTCCCCCTGGTTAAAATAATTACAACCAAAGTTGTTCAATTTTGCA
The DNA here is from genome assembly GCF_047511655.1 of Castor canadensis. Lineage (NCBI taxonomy): Eukaryota > Metazoa > Chordata > Mammalia > Rodentia > Castoridae > Castor > Castor canadensis. The sequence continues at coordinate 101,778 of NW_027395335.1, forward strand.
TACAAGTAAATGAATAACATTGACTATATTCATTCTCCTTCACCCTCTCAGTAGTATCTATGCTTTATTTTTTAAAATGGGTATTAATTGTTCAAAGGGGGTTTCACTGTGGTATTTAACACATTCATATATTGTATTTCAATCAGATTAACCACCTCTTTCACTATCTCTCTACCCCCTATTATTCAACACTCTTCAGTGAGTTCGGTTATATTATCTACATGTATACCATGTATTCTGATATTATTCAGTCTATCATTCTATTTTCCTCTCTCCCCTTCCCAACCCCCTCAAACAGTCCCACCATTACAAACATGTTTATATGTGTATATATGTATATATATACATTATATATATATATATATATATATATACTATCATGTATGTATTTATGTGTATGTTTATCTTTTTTGTTTTGCTTTCACATATGAGTAAAAATATGTGTCTTTGTCCTTCTGAACCTGGCTTACTTCACTTAACACAGTTGTCTACAGTTCCATCCATTTATCTGTACACATAATTTCATTCTTCTTTATGGCTAAATAATGCTCCACTGTATACATATACACATTTTCTCAATCCATTCATCAGTTGTAGGTTATGTGGTTGTTTCCATAACTTGGCTCTTGTATATAGTAATTCAGTAAACATGGATGTGTAAGTGTCACTGTTGTGTTTTTCTCTTGCAGCTTTCAGTATCCTTTTTTCATTCTGTAATCTTGGTATTTAGTTATGATATGATGTGGAGTTGTTCTTTTCTGGTCATGTCTACTTACAATTTGAAGTGCCTCCTTTACATGGATATTCAGCAGGGTTGATACTTTGATTGTGTCCCAGAATTCTTGTATGTTACATTTGTAGGTGTTCATTTTTTCTTTGTTATTATCTGAGTACAATTGTGCCTCCATCTTGTCCTCCATCTTTGATAGCCTTTTTCTGTTTGATCTTGTCTGCTGATAATGGTATCCACAGTAGTTTCATTTTAATTTGTTGAGGTTTTCATTTCTAACATTTCTATGTAATTTCCCCCCCATAATTTACATTTCCTTGCTGAATTTCTCATCCATGTTGCTGACTTTCTTGTGTGGCTCTTGAATTGATTTCCTAACTTCATTTATCTATTTGAATCCTGTTTGAGGTCACTGACTATTCTTAACAGTAGGCTTCTGAATTCTCTGACATTTCAGTCAATCAGTATCTTTTGGATTTAGTTATTGAGCTGTGAAGTTTTGGAGGTTTGGCAGTGCCTTTCCTTTTCATATTAAATTTCTGTGCTGTGCTTTATGCATGAGTTAGGATCTGTTTCTGTGTTATTTCCTCCTGTGGGAGGATTCCTGCACCTGTGGGAGAACTCACTCTAGTATTGAAGTCAACAATTGAATAATAAACCAAATATTTGAATAAATGAGAAAAAAATTGGATCCCTTATCTGTTCCCCCAGTAATGTTGTGTTGGAACAAAACTCTGGTTCCTAAGGGAAGATCTGTAAGCTTAGCACTGTTTGAGCAAATAAAAATCAGAAATTTGAGTAATGGAAGGAATGGAGGTGGGGAAAAGATGGAAGTAGGAAGATAGGGAGATGGGGAGAATATCATTGAAATTTTGATTGTAGTAGGGCTATTTTCACTATATTATTTCTGCTAATCTATGAAAATGAGTGTTCTCTCCAGCACCTAGAGTATTCAATAATTTCTTTCTACAGTGTTTTATTGTTTTTGTTGTAGAGGTCTTTCACATGTTTGGTTAAGTTTATATGCAGGTATTTTTTCATTTTGTTTTGTTTTTATGACTGTAATTAACAGGAGTGTTTTTTGACTCATATTTCAGTGTGTTTGTTATTGATGCATAGAAATGCTATTGATGTTTATATGTTGATTTTGTTCCTGGTATGTTGCTGAAAGTGCTTATCAGATCTGAGTCTCATGGAGGGATTTTTAGGATCTTTTTAGTATATAGTCATATCACTGGTAAAAAGGGATAATTTGGCTTCTTCTTATCCTGTTTACATCTCCTTTATTTCTTTTTCTTACCTTATTGCTTGGATATTGCAAGTACTATATTGAATAAGAGTGGTGAGAGGGGATACCCTTGACTCACTACTGATTTTCGAATGAGCTGCTTTTAGTTTTTCTCTATTCATGGGAATATGGGGAACATTGAGGAGAACAGCAAACCTCAGATCAGAAGATCTTGCCAGGACCCTGTCAGAAGGGGCTGGAGACTGGTGGGGAAGGGTCCTTAGTGGGAGTGCTTAAGCAGTCTGACCAACCAGAAAAGACTTGGTTGTGATGTCACAGTGGGCTCATAGCCCCTGGAACTTGGAGAGTCCTGAGGCAGCTCCTGCCTGGTCTGTTGCTATGACAGTCCAGCCAGCCAAGGAGAAAGAAGCTGAAGGAAGGTGTCCCTGTCTTGTGTGGAAGACTGCTCAGTTAAGTGGGGCCTAGGGAAACAACAGGTGTTGACAAGGATGCAGGGAAAAAGAAATCCTTTTACAGTGCTGGTGTGAATGGAAACTACTACAACCACTCTGGAAAAAAAGTTGAAGGCTTCTTAAAAATCTAAACGTAGATCTACCATACGATCCAGCAATGCCACTCTTGGGGATATATCCAAAAGAATGTGAAACAGGTTACTCCAGAGGCACTTGCACACCCCTGTTCATTGCAGCACTATTCACAATAGTCAAGTTATGGAAATGGTAAGATGCCCCACTACTGACGAATGGATTAAGAAAATCTGATAGGCAGAAAGTAATTTTATGCAGCCTTGAAGAAGAATGTAACCTTATCATTCACAAGTAAATGGATGGAACTGGAGAACATAATTCTGAGTGAGGTTAGCCTGGCCCAAAAGACCAAAAATCATATGTTCTCCCTCATATGCAGACATTAGATCTAGGGAAAGGAAAACAAGGGGATTGGACTTTGATCACATGATAAAGCCAGAGCACACAAGGGAGGTATGAGGATAGGTAAGACACCCAAAAATCTAGAGAGCAATTTTTGCCCTCAAAGCAGAGAAACTAATACAGATATGTAAAATCAACAGAGGCCAATAGGAGAAGGGGACTGGGAACTAGAGAAAACGTTAGATTCAGAAGAATTAATTTAGAGAGTAACACACATGTAGAGAAAAGCAATGCAAGTGAACTCCCTGTATGGCTATCCTTATCTCAACTAGAAAAATCCCTTGGTACTTTATATTATTGCTTATACACTCTCTTCAACAAAATTAGAGATAAGGGCAAAATAGTTTCTCCCTAGTTACAAGGTAGTAGGGGGAAGAGGGAGAGGACATGGGCAGTAAAGGAGGGGGCAGGGATAAGGGGGGAGAAATGATCCAAAGATTGCATGCACATATGAATAAAAAGAAATAAGACTCCTTGAATCATACTCTGTCTTTAACATGGTGGAAATTGATAGAATGCACCAGGGTATCCTGGTCTTCAATGAGTTCTAGACTTGTTCAAAGTTGATATTCAGTAAATAGAAGCTAAGAAATTCATTTACTCGATAACAATTAGGATATCACCACTTTGTGTGTGTGGGTGTTTGTGTGTGCATGATCTTTCTGGTTCAATTTGCCATCATTGATTTGTAGAAATTAGGTAAGAGGCAATGAATGTGTGTGTGAATGTGTGTGTGTGTTTGTGTGCTTCTGTGCATGTGTGTGTATGTGTTTGTGGGAGCCCTTGCACACAGGGTTGGTAGTGTAATATTTCTTTTGTAAGTTTCTCTGAGATATGCTTTTTCAAAAAATGGCAGTCATGATTGTTTCCTGGAACTCAATAATTCTGGATAGATCAAAATTTCTTTTCTGTAGATCACGTACAATGTATTCTGTAAGGAAGAACTATTCAGCATTCAGGGAATGTGTGCAGTGTATGTTCAGGCATCAAGACACATGGGTCAATGTGCATCACTGGCATAATAAAAAGGATTTCAATTCAAGTGATTGCTTCAGGAACAGACTCAGGTGGATTACACTTTGCTTGTTTATTTGCATAAATGTGGCAGTATGTCTTCCGTCCAAGAACATGGGTGGAAATGAAGTCACTTCACCTATTTTTCTTAGAATGATCTTTTTGAAGTGCTGATATTGTCCCCTCAGTAGTGTAACGCCTAGACTTTTAGCTACTGTGGATAACATTCCTCATGTGATGAATATGGACAGGTTAGTTTTATTTTGTGTTTGTGTGTTTGTGTTTGCAATATTTCTAGTTTGCAAATGTAATAATTTCCTTGCTCATTTTAATAAGTTCTCATACTACAAAGTATTTCACACTTATTGTGTATAACCACAGTTTAGGCATGCATAAGACCCCTTCAAGCAAATTTTTTCTTTTACACTGTGGAAATGGATGGAATCCACCAGGCTGTGCTTGTGTTCAGTGAATTCTAATTTTGCATTTCAGAACATACAAGCAAAGAAATTCATTGACTTGATAACATTTAGTATATCACCACTTTGTGTGTGTGTGTGAGTGTGTGTATGTGTGTGTTTTTGATTGTGCTTGTTATCTTTCTTGAAATTTGCTTCACTGATTTTAGAACGTAGCTTAATGCACTATGTCTGTTTGAGTAAAAGCCTTGAGTTACCCTGTCTTTTAGTCATCAGTTCCTTGAATGAAATATATAGTGTTTTGTCATTGAGAAATTTTTCAGAACTGAATGTCCTTCCGATGGTTTCATTGTATTCCATAGTTTCTGGTGTTCCTGAAGCTGCCATTCACTGGAGAAAGGATACCAATTTCACTGACAAGGAAATACTATGCATTCATTGACTATCACCTGTGTGATCCTGTGCATTTCTCGGATGAAAGTAATTCATTTCTTTGTCCACCTTAAGTGAATTCCTTTGGTCCGATTCCCACTCCTGCCAGCCAGTGTGTGTTTCTGTTTTTTGATGAAGTTAAGAACAGAGAGCCTGGAATAGCAACATCCTGGTTACTAATGAGCTACAATTTGCATCTACATCAGGAAACAATGTCAGTCGATAGGAGATGTTGCTCTGAGAGGGAGTTGCCTCATCCAATACGAAAGGAGTTTTCCTGGGTGATGGAAGTGCAAAGGGTTTGAGTCGTTTTTGTATGCAATGCAAAAAAACACTTCTTATTGTCAAAAATATGGGTTGCAGATTGGGAGTTCTTGGAATCAGGAGAAAAATATCCCAGTTCTGCCTAGAGCAAGCAGATGTGGGAATATGGAGCAGTAAAGCCATGGTGATATACTAACATATTGCCAGTACCTGATGACACAAGTGGCTGGAGACTAGAGGGGGAGGGTTCTTAAGAGGAGTCCTTATGCAGTCCTACCAATCAGGAAAGACATGGTTGTGATGTCACAGTGAGCTCACAGCCCCTTGAACTTGAAGAGTCCTGAGGCAGCTTCTGCTTGGCCTGTTGCTAAGGCAGCCCAGAAAGCATAGGAAGAAGAAGCTGAAGAAAGGTGCTTCTGTCTTGGGTGGAAGACTTCTAAGTGAAGTGTAGCCTAGGGAAATGGGGGTAGGCAGAACAGGAGCACATGGGTGACCTGAGCCCATCAGATTGGGGGATCCATTTTTCATTGTAGCAAAAGCATCCATGATCCACAGTTTGTATGTCCACTGGCCTGTGTTCCACCTGGGGCTGAATTTCACTTTGAAGAAAAGGCTGCTGTGGATCTCACAGTGATACACACGCTGCCTTGATTTCAGTGTCCCACCAGACCACCTGTACTTAGGCTGTGGTACTAGTGGACTGGCAAGGTGAGAATGATGTTACATGGCGGCCCAGGCACCTGTTGACCTGACAGAAGTTCTTCTCTGCCCAGCAGCGTACTACAAACCATGAGCAAGGAATCTTCGAAGAAGTTGACCTAATTCTCCAGTGTTTCCTGGTATTCATTTGGACTGCTACTGCTGAAAGGTACTTTTCTTTCATGAAGGTCCACAAATTCACTGACTCCAGAATGTTTGCTATTCAAGGAGCAATGAATGTGTATGTATGTGAGGGGGTGTGTGTTTGTTTGTCTTTTTCTGTGCATGTTTGTGCGTGTGTACCTGTGTTTGTGTGTATTTGTTTCTGTGCTTCTGTGCATGTGTGTGTGTGTGTGTGTGTGTGTGTGTGTGTGTGTGTGTGAGTCCTTGCACACAGGGTTGATAGTATAACATTTCTTTTGTCAGTTTCTGTGAGATACACTTTTTCAAAAACTGGCAGTCATGATTGTTTCCTGGAAGTCAGTAATTTTGGATAGATCAAAGTTTCTTTTCTGTAGATCAAGTACAATATATTCTGTAAGGAGGAACTCATCAGCATTCAGTTTTTGTGTGCAGTGTGTGTCCAGGCATTATGATACAGGGGTCAATGTGCATCACTGGCTTAATAAAAAGGATTTCAATTCAAGTGATTGCTTCAAGCACATACTCCTGTGAATTTCACTTTGGTTGTTTATTTGAATAAATGTGACAGTATTTCTTCTGTCCCAGATCATTGGTGGAAATGAAGTCACTTCACCTATGTTTCTTAGCATGACATTTTTGAACTGCTGATATTGTCCCCTCAGTAGTGTAATGCTTGGATTTTTAGCTATTGCGGATAACATTCCTCATGCCGTAAATAAGTACAGGTTTGTTTTATTTTGTGGGTGTGTGTGTTTGTGCGTGTAATATTTCTACTTTGGAAATGTATTAATTTCTTTGATCATTCTAATAAGTACTCATACTACAAGGTATTTCACACTCATTGTGTATAACCACAGTTTAGGCATGCATAAGACCCCTTCAAGCAAATTTTTGTTTTACACTGTGGAAATTGATGGAATCCACCAGGCTATTCTTGTGTTTAATGACTTCTGATTTTGCATTTCAGAACACACAAGCAAAGAAATTCATTCACTTGATAACATTTAGGATATGATGACTTTGTGAGTGTGTCTGTGTGTGATTGTGTGTGTTTGTGTGTGGTTGATTGCGTGTTGGTTATCTTTTTGAAATTTCCCTCACTGACTTTAGAAATTAGCTAATTGTGCTATGTCAGTTTGAGTAAAAGCCTTGAGTTTCCCTGACTTTTAGTAATCAGTTCCTTCAACGAAAGATGTAGTGTTTGTCATTGAAAAATTTTGCAGAACTAAATGTTGTACCTGAGGGTTTCATGGTATTCCACAGTTTGTGGTGTTCCTGAAAGCTAGCATTCACTGGAGAATGGGTACCAATTTTACTGACTAGGAAATACTATGCATTCATTGACTACCCCTCTGTGATCCAGTGCATTTCTCACATGAAAGTGAATTAATTTCTCTGTCCACCTGAAGCGAATTCCTGTGGTTCTATTCACGCTCCTGCCAATCAGTGTGTGCGTTTCTGTGTTTTGCTGAAGTTAGGAACAGAGAAGCCTAGAAAAACAACATCCTACTTCTCAATGTGCTTCAATTTGCGTCTACATCAGGGAATAACCTCAGGGGATGGGAGATGTTTCTCTGAGTGGGAAGTTGCCTCATCAAATAAGAAAGGTGTTTTCTTGGGTGATGGAAGTGCAAAGGGTTTGAGGCGTTTTTGTACTTACCACAAAGAAACACTTTTTTTCGTCCAAAATGTGGGTTCCAGATTGGAAGTTCTTGGAAACAGGACAGAAATATCATCCGAGTTCCACCAAGAGCAAGCAGAGGTGGGAATATGGAGCAGTGAAGCCATGCTAAAGGTCCAAACATCTTGCCAGGACCCAATGACACAAGGGGGTGGAGACTGCGTGGGGAGGGTTCTTAAGGGCAGTGCTTACACAGTCTGACCAATCAGAAAAGACATGGTAGTTATGTCTCAATGGGCTCACAGCCACTTGAACTTGGAGAGTCCTGAGGCATCTCCTGCTTGCCCTGTTGCTATGGCAGCCCAGAGAGCCAAGCAAGAAAAAGCTGAAGGAAGGTGCCCCTGTCTTGTGTGGAAGACTTCTCAGTGAAGTGTGGCTACAGAAATGGGGGTAGGCAGAACAGGAGCACATGGGTGAACTGAGCCCATCAGATTGTGGGAATCCATTCTTCACTGCTAGCCAAAGCATCCAGGTCCCACGGTTTTGAATGGCCACACACATGTGTTCCACCTGGGACTAGATCTAACTTTCCAGAACAGGCTGCCATATACCTCTCTGTGATACAAATGCTGCCTTGACTTCAGTGTCCCAGCAGACCACCTGTTCTTTGGGTATCTTACTATCGGTCTGGCAATGTAAGAATGAGTTTATATGGTGGACCAAGCACCTGTTGATCTGACAGAATTTCTTCTCTGCCCTGGAGGATACACTAACCCATGGGCAAGGCAACTTCGAAGAAGTTGACCTGATTCTCCAGTGTTTCCTGCTATTCATTAAGGATTACTGCAGAAAGGTACTTTTCTTATATAAAGGTCCACAAATTCATTGACTGCAGAACATTTGCTATTTAGGAGCAATGAATGGGTGTGTGTGTGTGTGTGTGTGTGTGTGTGTGTGTGTGTGCAATATTTCTAGTTTGTAAATGTATTAATTTCTTTGCTCGTTCTAATAAGTTCTCATTCTACAAAATCTTTCACAAGCATTGTGTAACCACAGTTAAGGCAAGCATATGACCATTTCAGTCAAATTCTTTGTTTGACACTGTGGAATTTGATGGAATCCACCAGGCTGTGCTGGTGTTAAATCACTTCTGATTTTGCTAAACGTTGCTGGACATACAAGCAAATAAATTCATGGACATGATGACATTGAGGATATTACCACTTTGTGTTTGTGTGTGTGTGTGTGTGTTTGCAAATGTGTGTGTGTGTTTGATTGTGTGTTTGTTATCTCTCTCTTGAAATTTGCCTCAGTGATTTTAGAAATTAGCTTAATTTTCTATGTCAGCTTGAGGAAAAGTCTTTAGTCATCCTGACTTTGAGGCTCTAGTTCCTTGAATGAAAGATGTAGTGTTTTGTCACTGAGAAATTTGCAGAAATGAATGTCCTTCCCGAGGGTTTTATGATATTCCCTAGTTTGTTGTGTTCCTGAACGTTGCCGGTGCATGGAGAAAGGGATCAAATTTCAAACACTAGGAAACACAAGGCATTCCTTGTCTATCCCCTGTGTGATCCAGTGCATTTCTCAGATGAAAGTGAATTAATTTCTTTGCCCACCTTAAGTGAATTTCTATGGTCATTTCCACGCTCTTGGCAGCCAGTGTGTGCGTTTCCATGTTTTGATGAAGTTAGGAACAGACAAGCCTGGGATAACAACATTGTGGTTCCCAAAGTGCTACAGTTTGTGTCCACATAAGGGAATAACCTCAGGTGATGTGAGATGTTGGTCTGAAGGGAAGCTGCCTCATCAAATGTGAAAGGAGTTTTCCTGCATGACAGAAGGGCAATGTGTTTGAGGCATTTTTGTATTCACCACAAGTAAACACTTCTTATCGTCCAAAATATGGGTTCCAGATTGGGAGTTCTTGGAAACAGGAGAGAAATATCATCCCAGTTCCACCTAGAGCAAGCAGAGGAGGGAATATGGAGAAGTGAAGCCATGCTCAGATCCAAACATTTTGCCAGGACCCTATGACCCAAGTGGCTGGAGACTGGAGGTGGGTGGCTTGAAGTTTAGTGCTTTCACAGTCCGACCAATCAGGAAAGACATGGTTGTGATGTCACAGTGGGCTCACTGCCCCTTGACCTTGGAGAGTCCTGAGGCAGCTCCTGCCTGCCCTGTTGCAATGGCAACCGAGCCAGCCAAGCAGAAAGAAGCTGAAGGAAGGTGGCCCTGTCTTGTGTGGAAGACTTCTCAGTGAAGTGTGGCCTAGGGAAATGAGGGCAGGCAGAACGGGAGCACATGGATGACCTGAGTCCATGAGATGGGGAGAATCCATTTTTCCCAGCTAGGGAAAGCATCCATGTCCCATTTTTTTGAGTGTCCACAGGTCTGTGTTCCACCTGGTGCTGGATCACACTTTGAAGAACAGGCTGCCATGGATCTCACTGTGATACACAGGCAGCCTTGATTTCAGGGTCCCAACAGACCACGTGTTCTTTGGGTGTGGTACTATTGGACTGGCAAGGTAAGAATGAGATAACATGGTGGCCCAGGCACCTATTGATCTGACAGAAATTCTTTTCTGCCCTGCAGGGTACACTAAACCATGGGCAAGGAATCTTGGAAGAAGTTGACCTGATTCTCCAGTGTTTCCTGGTATTCATTAAGGATTGCTACTGCTGAAAGTTACTTTTATTACATGAAGGTCCACAAATTCACTGACTCCAGAATGTTTGACATTCAAGGAGCAATGAGTGTGTATGTATGTGTGTGTGTGTGTGTGTGTGTGTGTGTGTGTGTGTGTGAGTGTATTTGTTTGTATGCTTCTGTGCATGTGTGTGTGTGCGGGTGTGTGTTTGTGAGTGTTTTTTTCTGTGCTTCTGTGCATGTGGGTGTGTGTTTGTGGGAGCCCTTGCACACAGGGTTGATAGTATAATATTTCTTTTGTCATTTTGTGTGAGAGACACTTTTTCAAAAACTGACAGTCACGATTGTTTCCTGGAAGTCAATAATTTCAGATAGATGAAAGTTTCTTTTCTGTAGATCAAGTACAATATATTCTGTAAGGAGGAACTATTCATCATTCAGGGAATGTGTGCAGTGTCTGTCCAGGAATTATGATACATGGGTCAAAGTGCATCACTGACTTAATGAAAAGGATTTCAATTCAAGTAATTGCTTCAGGCACAGAGTCTGGTGGATTACACTTTGCTTATTTATTTAAATAAATGTGGCAGTATGCCTTCTGTCCCAGAACATTGGTGGAAATGAAGTCACTTGAATTATTTTTCTATCATGAGTTTTTTGAAGTGCTGATATTCTCCCCTCAGTAGCGTAACGCCTAGATTTTTTCTATTTTGGATGATATTCCTCATACGATGAATATGGACAAGTTTGGTTTATTTTGTATGTGTGTTTCTGTGTGTGTGTGCAACTTTTCTAGTTTGGAAATGTATTAATTTCTTTGCTCTTTCTAATAAGTTCTCATACTACAAGGTATTTCAAACTCATTGTGTATAACCACAGTTTATGCATGCATAAGACCCCTTCAAGCAAATTCTTTCTTTTACACTGTGGAAATTGCTGCAATCCACCAGGCTGTGCTTGTGCTTAATGACTTCTGAATTTGCATTTCAGAACATAAAGACAAAGAAATTCATTCACTTGATAACTTTTAGAATATCACCATTTTGTGTGTCTGTGTGTGTGTGTGTGTGTTGTTCTTGATTGTGTGTTCGTTATCTTTCTTGAAATTTGCCTCACGGACTTTAGCAATTAGCTTAATTCACTCTGTCTGTTTGAGTAAAAGCCTTGAGTTTCCCTGACTTTTAGACTTCAGTTCCTAGAATGAAAGATGTAGTGCTTTCTTATTGTGAAATTTTGCAGTATTGAATGTCCTTCCCGAGCGTATCATGGTAGTCCATAGTTTGTGGTGTTCCTGAAAGCTGCCATTCACTGGAGAATGGGTACCAATTTTACTGACTAGGAAATACCATGAATTCATTGACTATTCCCTGTGTGATCCAGTGCATTTCTCACAAGAAAGTGAATTAATTTCTTTGTCCACCTGAAGTGAATTCCTGTGGTTATTTTCACTCTCCTGCCAATCAGTGTGTGCGTTTCTGTGTTTTGATGAAATTAGGGATAGAGAAGCCTAGAATAACAAAATCCCAGTTCCCAATGTGCTTCAATTTGCGTCTACATCAGGGAATAACCTCAAGGGATGGGAGATGTTTTTGGGAGTGGAAAGTTTCCTCATTAAATGTCAAAGGAGTTTTCTTGGGTGATGGAAGTGCAAAGGGTTTGAGGCTTTTTTGAACTCACCACAAAGAAACACTTCTCATCGTCCAAATATGGGTTCCAGATTGGAAGTTCTTAGAAACAGCAGAGAAATATTATCCGAGTTCCACCAAGAGCAAGCAGAGGTGGGAATATGGAGCAGTGAAGCCATGCTAAAGTCCAAACATTGTGCCAGAACCCAATGACACAAGGGGCTGGAGATTGCGTGGGGAGGGTTCTTAAGGGGAGTGCTTATGCAGTCCTACTAATCAGGAAACACATGGTTGTTATGTCACAATGGGCTCACAGCCACTTGAACTTGGAGAGTCCTGAGGCATCTCCTGCTTGCCCTGTTGCTATGGCAGCCCAGAGAGCCAAGCAAGAGAAAGCTGAAGGAAGGTGCCCCTGTCTTGTTTGGAAGACTTCTCAGTGATGTGTGGCCTACGGAAACCCAGACAGGCCGAACAGGAGCACATGGGTGACCTGAGCCCATCAGATTGTGGGAATCCATTCTTCACTGCTAGCCAAACCATCCAGATCCCACGGTTTTGAATGTCTACAGGCCTGTGTTCCAGCTGGGGCTGGATATGACTTTCCAGAATAGGCTGCCATATATCTCACTGTGATACACATGCTGCCTTGATTTCAGTGTCCCAGCAGACCACCTGTTCTTAGGGTGTGTTACTATGGGACTGGCAATGTAAGAATGAGTTTACATGGTGGTCCAGGCACCTGTTGATCTGACAGAATTTCTTCTCTGCCCTGCAGGATACATTAACCCATGGGCAAGGCAACTTGGAAGAAGTTGACCTGATTCTCCAGTGTTTCCTGCTATTCATTAGGGATTGCTCCTGCTGAAAGGTACTTTTCTTACATGAAGGTCCACAAATTCATTGACTGCAGAACATTTGCTATTTAGGAGCAATGAATGTGTGTGTGTGTGTGGTTGTGCGATATTTCTAGTTTGCAAATGTGTTAATTTCTTTGTTTGTTCTAATAAGTTCTCATTCTACCAACTCTTTCACAAGCATTGTGTAACCACAGTTAAGGCAAGCATATGACCATTTCAATCAAATTCTTTGTTTGACACTGTGGAATTTGATGGAATCCACCAGGCTGTGCTGGTGTTAAATGACTTCTGATTTTGCTAAGCGTTGCTGTACATACAAGCAAATAAATTCATGGACATGATGACATTTAGGATATTACCACTTTGTGTTTGTGTGTGTGTGTGTGTTTGCGAATGTGTGTGTGTGTTTGATTGTGCGTTTGTTATCTCTCTCTTGAAATTTGCCTCAGTGATTTTAGAAATTAGCTTAATTTGCTATGTCAGCTTGAGGAAAAGTCTTGAGTCACCCTGACTTTTAGGCTTTAGTTCCTTGAATGAAAGATGTAGTGTTTTGTCACTGAGAAATTTGCAGAAATGAATGTCCTTCCCGAGGGTTTTATGATATTCCCTAGTTTGTTGTTTTCCTGAACATTGCCGTTGCATGGAGAAAGGGATCAAATTTCACAGACTAGGAAACACTAGGCATTCCTTGTCTATCCCCTGTGTGATCCAGTGCATTTCTCAGATGAAAGTGAATTAATTTCTTTGTCCACCTTAAGTGAATTTCTATGGTCAGTTCCATGCTCTTGGCAGCCAGTGTGCGCGTTTCCATGTTTTGATGTAGTTAGGAACAGACAAGCCTGGAATAACAACATCATGGTTCCCAAAGTGCTACAGTTTGTGTCCACATAAGGGAATAACCTCAGGTGATGTGAGATGTTGGTCTGAAGGGAAGCTGCCTCATCAAATGTGAAAGGAGTTTTCCTGCGTGACAGAAGGGCAATGTGTTTGAGGCGTTTTTGTATTCACCACAAGTAAACACTTCTTATCGCCCAAAATATGGGTTCCAGATTGGGAGTTCTTGGAAACAGGAGAGAAATATCATCCCAGTTCCACCTAGAGCAAGTGGAGGTGGGAATATGGAGAAGTGAAGCCATGCTCAGATCCAAACATTTTGCCAGGACCCTATGACCCAAGTGGCTGGAGACTGGAGGTGGGTGGCTTGAAGTTTAGTGCTTTCACAGTCCGACCAATCAGGAAAGACATGGTTGTGATGTCACAGTGGGCTCACTGCCCCTTGACCTTGGAGAGTCCTGAGGCAGCTCCTGCCTGCCCTGATGCAATGGCAACCGAGCCAGCCAAGCAGAAAGAAGCTGAAGGAAGGTGGCCCTGTCTTGTGTGAAAGACTTCTCAGTGAAGTGTGGCCTAGGGAAATGAGGGCAGGCAGAACAGGAGCACATGGATGACCTGAGTCCATGAGATGGGGAGAATCCATTTTTCCCAGCTAGGGAAAGCATCCATGTCCCATTTTTTTGAGTGTCCACAGGTCTGTGTTCCACTTGGTGCTGGATCACACTTTGAAGAACAGGCTGGCGTGGATCTCACTGTGATACACAGGCAGCCTTGATTTCAGGGTCCCAACATACCACGTGTTCTTTGGGTGTGGTACTACCGGACTGACAAGGTAAGAATGAGATAACATGGTGGCCCAGGCACCTGTTGATCTGACAGAAATTCTTTTCTGCCCTGCAGGGTACACTAAACCATGGGCAAGGAATCTTGGAAGAAGTTGACCTGATTCTCCAGTGTTTCCTGGTATTCATTAAGGATTGCTACTGCTGAAAGGTACATTTATTACATGAAGGTCCACAAATTCACTGACTCTAGAATGTTTGAGATTCAAGGAGCAATGAATGAGTATGTATGTGTGTGTGTGTGTGTGTGTGTGTGTGTGTGTGTGAGTGTACTTGTTTGTATGCTTCTGTGCATGTGTGTGTGTGCGGGTGTGTGTTTTTGTGTATTTTTTTCTGTGCTTCTGTGCATGTGTGTGCGTGTTGGTGGGAACCCTTGCACACAAGGTTGATAGTATAATAATTCTTTTGTCAATTTCTGTGAGAGACACTTTTTCAAAAACTGGCAGTCATGATTGTTTCCTGGAAGTCAATATAGATAGATCAAAGTTTCTTTTCTGTAGATCAAGTACAATATATTCTGTAAGGAGGAACTATTCATGATTCAGGGAATGTGTGCAGTGTCTGTCCACGCATTATGATACATGGGTCAAAGTGCATCACTGACTTAATGAAAAGGATTTCAATTCAAGTAATTGCTTCAGGCACAGAGTCTGGTGGATTACACTTTGCTTATTTATTTAAATAAATGTGGCAGAATGCCTTCTGTCCCAGAACATTGGTGGAAATGAAGTCACTTCACCTATATTTCTAGCATGAGCTTTTTGAAGTGCTGATATTCTCCCCTCAGTAGCCTAACACCTGGATATTTTCTTATTTTGGATGACATTCCTCATGCGATGAACATTTACAGGTTTGGTTTATTTTGTGTGTGTGTTTGTGTTTGTGTTTGTGTGTGTGTGTGTGCAACTTTTCTAGTTTGGAAATGTATTAATTTCTTTGCTCTTTCTAATAAGTTCTCATACTACAAGGTATTTCACACTCATTGTGTATAACCACAGTTTAGGCATGCATAAGACCCCTTCAAGAAAATTCTTTCTTTTACACTGTGGAAATTGCTGCAATCCACCAGGCTGTGCTTGTGCTTAATGACTTCTGAATTTGCATTTCAGAACATAAAGGCAAAGAAATTCATTCACTTGATAACTTTTAGGATATCACCATTTTGTGTGTGTGTGTGTGTGTGTTGTTGTTGTTGATTGTGTGTTCGTTATCTTTCTTGAAATTTGCCTCACGGACTTTAGAAATTAGCTTAATGCACTCTGTCTGTTTGAGTAAAAGCCTTGAATTTCCCTGACTTTTAGACTTCAGTTCCTAGAATGAAAGATGTAGTGCTTCCTTATTGTGAAATTTTGCAGTATTGAATGTCCTTCCCGAGCGTTTCATGGTAGTCCATAGTTTGTGGTGTTCCTGAAAGCTGCCATTCACTGGAGAATGGGTACCAATTTTACTGACTAGAAAATACTATGAATTCATTGACTATACACTGTGTGATCCAGTGCATTTCTCACATGAAAGTGAATTAATTTCTTTGTCCACCTGAAGTGAATTCCTGTGGTTATTTTCACTCTCCTGCCAATCAGTGTGTGCGTTTCTGTGTTTTGATGAAATTAGGGATAGAGAAGCCTAGAATAACAAAATCCCAGTTCCCAATGTGCTTCAATTTGCGTCTACATCAGGGAATAACCTCAAGGGATGGGAGATGTTTCTGTGAGTGGGAAGTTTCCTCATTAAATGTCAAAGGAGTTTTCTTGGGTGATGGAAGTGCAAAGGGTTTGAGGCTTTTTTGAACTCACCACAAAGAAACACTTCTCATCGTCCAAATATGGGTTCCAGATTGGAAGTTCTTAGAAACAGCAGAGAAATATTATCCAAGTTCCACCAAGAGCAAGCAGAGGTGGGAATATGGAGCAATGAAGCCATGCTAAAGTCCAAACATTGTGCCAGAACCCAATGACACAAGGGGCTGGAGATTGCGTGGGGAGGGTTCTTAAGGGGAGTGCTTATGCAGTCCTACTAATCAGGAAACACATGGTTGTTATGTCACAATGGGCTCACAGCCACTTGAACTTGGAGAGTCCTGAGGCATCTCCTGCTTGCCCTATTGCTATGGCAGCCCAGAGAGCCAAGCAAGAGAAAGCTGAAGGAAGGTGCCCCTGTCTTGTTTGGAAGACTTCTCAGTGATGTGTGGCCTACGGAAACCCAGACAGGCCGACAGGAGCACATGGTTGACCTGAGCCCATCAGATTGTGGGAATCCATTCTTCACTGCTAGCCAAAGCATCCAGATCCCACGGTTTTGAATGTCTACAGGCCTGTGTTCCAGCTGGGGCTGGATCTGACTTTCCAGAATAGGCTGCCATATATCTCACTGTGATACCCATGCTGCCTTGATTTCAGTGTCCCAGCAGACCACCTGTTCTTAGGGTGTGTTACTATGGGACTGGCAATGTAAGAATGAGTTTACATGGTGGTCCAGGCACCTGTTGATCTGACAGAATTTCTTCTCTGCCCTGCAGGATACATTAACCCATGGGCAAGGCAACTTGGAAGAAGTTGACCTGATTCTCCAGTGTTTCCTGCTATTCATTAGGGATTGCTCCTGCTGAAAGGTACTTTTCTTACATGAAGGTCCACAAATTCATTGACTGCAGAACATTTGCTATTTAGGAGCAATGAATGTGTGTGTGTGTGTGGTTGTGCGATATTTCTAGTTTGCAAATGTGTTAATTTCTTTGTTTGTTCTAATAAGTTCTCATTCTACCAACTCTTTCACAAGCATTGTGTAACCACAGTTAAGGCAAGCATATGACCATTTCAATCAAATTCTTTGTTTGACACTGTGGAATTTGATGGAATCCACCAGGCTGTGCTGGTGTTAAATGACTTCTGATTTTGCTAAGCGTTGCTGTACATACAAGCAAATAAATTCATGGACATGATGACATTTAGGATATTACCACTTTGTGTTTGTGTGTGTGTGTGTGTTTGCGAATGTGTGTGTGTGTTTGATTGTGCGTTTGTTATCTCTCTCTTGAAATTTGCCTCAGTGATTTTAGAAATTAGCTTAATTTGCTATGTCAGCTTGAGGAAAAGTCTTGAGTCACCCTGACTTTTAGGCTTTAGTTCCTTGAATGAAAGATGTAGTGTTTTGTCACTGAGAAATTTGCAGAAATGAATGTCCTTCCCGAGGGTTTTATGATATTCCCTAGTTTGTTGTTTTCCTGAACATTGCCGTTGCATGGAGAAAGGGATCAAATTTCACAGACTAGGAAACACTAGGCATTCCTTGTCTATCCCCTGTGTGATCCAGTGCATTTCTCAGATGAAAGTGAATTAATTTCTTTGTCCACCTTAAGTGAATTTCTATGGTCAGTTCCATGCTCTTGGCAGCCAGTGTGCGCGTTTCCATGTTTTGATGTAGTTAGGAACAGACAAGCCTGGAATAACAACATCATGGTTCCCAAAGTGCTACAGTTTGTGTCCACATAAGGGAATAACCTCAGGTGATGTGAGATGTTGGTCTGAAGGGAAGCTGCCTCATCAAATGTGAAAGGAGTTTTCCTGCGTGACAGAAGGGCAATGTGTTTGAGGCGTTTTTGTATTCACCACAAGTAAACACTTCTTATCGCCCAAAATATGGGTTCCAGATTGGGAGTTCTTGGAAACAGGAGAGAAATATCATCCCAGTTCCACCTAGAGCAAGTGGAGGTGGGAATATGGAGAAGTGAAGCCATGCTCAGATCCAAACATTTTGCCAGGACCCTATGACCCAAGTGGCTGGAGACTGGAGGTGGGTGGCTTGAAGTTTAGTGCTTTCACAGTCCGACCAATCAGGAAAGACATGGTTGTGATGTCACAGTGGGCTCACTGCCCCTTGACCTTGGAGAGTCCTGAGGCAGCTCCTGCCTGCCCTGATGCAATGGCAACCGAGCCAGCCAAGCAGAAAGAAGCTGAAGGAAGGTGGCCCTGTCTTGTGTGAAAGACTTCTCAGTGAAGTGTGGCCTAGGGAAATGAGGGCAGGCAGAACAGGAGCACATGGATGACCTGAGTCCATGAGATGGGGAGAATCCATTTTTCCCAGCTAGGGAAAGCATCCATGTCCCATTTTTTTGAGTGTCCACAGGTCTGTGTTCCACTTGGTGCTGGATCACACTTTGAAGAACAGGCTGGCGTGGATCTCACTGTGATACACAGGCAGCCTTGATTTCAGGGTCCCAACATACCACGTGTTCTTTGGGTGTGGTACTACCGGACTGACAAGGTAAGAATGAGATAACATGGTGGCCCAGGCACCTGTTGATCTGACAGAAATTCTTTTCTGCCCTGCAGGGTACACTAAACCATGGGCAAGGAATCTTGGAAGAAGTTGACCTGATTCTCCAGTGTTTCCTGGTATTCATTAAGGATTGCTACTGCTGAAAGGTACATTTATTACATGAAGGTCCACAAATTCACTGACTCTAGAATGTTTGAGATTCAAGGAGCAATGAATGAGTATGTATGTGTGTGTGTGTGTGTGTGTGTGTGTGTGTGTGTGAGTGTACTTGTTTGTATGCTTCTGTGCATGTGTGTGTGTGCGGGTGTGTGTTTTTGTGTATTTTTTTCTGTGCTTCTGTGCATGTGTGTGCGTGTTGGTGGGAACCCTTGCACACAAGGTTGATAGTATAATAATTCTTTTGTCAATTTCTGTGAGAGACACTTTTTCAAAAACTGGCAGTCATGATTGTTTCCTGGAAGTCAATATAGATAGATCAAAGTTTCTTTTCTGTAGATCAAGTACAATATATTCTGTAAGGAGGAACTATTCATGATTCAGGGAATGTGTGCAGTGTCTGTCCACGCATTATGATACATGGGTCAAAGTGCATCACTGACTTAATGAAAAGGATTTCAATTCAAGTAATTGCTTCAGGCACAGAGTCTGGTGGATTACACTTTGCTTATTTATTTAAATAAATGTGGCAGAATGCCTTCTGTCCCAGAACATTGGTGGAAATGAAGTCACTTCACCTATATTTCTAGCATGAGCTTTTTGAAGTGCTGATATTCTCCCCTCAGTAGCCTAACACCTGGATATTTTCTTATTTTGGATGACATTCCTCATGCGATGAACATTTACAGGTTTGGTTTATTTTGTGTGTGTGTTTGTGTTTGTGTTTGTGTGTGTGTGTGTGCAACTTTTCTAGTTTGGAAATGTATTAATTTCTTTGCTCTTTCTAATAAGTTCTCATACTACAAGGTATTTCACACTCATTGTGTATAACCACAGTTTAGGCATGCATAAGACCCCTTCAAGAAAATTCTTTCTTTTACACTGTGGAAATTGCTGCAATCCACCAGGCTGTGCTTGTGCTTAATGACTTCTGAATTTGCATTTCAGAACATAAAGGCAAAGAAATTCATTCACTTGATAACTTTTAGGATATCACCATTTTGTGTGTGTGTGTGTGTGTTGTTGTTGTTGATTGTGTGTTCGTTATCTTTCTTGAAATTTGCCTCACGGACTTTAGAAATTAGCTTAATGCACTCTGTCTGTTTGAGTAAAAGCCTTGAATTTCCCTGACTTTTAGACTTCAGTTCCTAGAATGAAAGATGTAGTGCTTCCTTATTGTGAAATTTTGCAGTATTGAATGTCCTTCCCGAGCGTTTCATGGTAGTCCATAGTTTGTGGTGTTCCTGAAAGCTGCCATTCACTGGAGAATGGGTACCAATTTTACTGACTAGAAAATACTATGAATTCATTGACTATACACTGTGTGATCCAGTGCATTTCTCACATGAAAGTGAATTAATTTCTTTGTCCACCTGAAGTGAATTCCTGTGGTTATTTTCACTCTCCTGCCAATCAGTGTGTGCGTTTCTGTGTTTTGATGAAATTAGGGATAGAGAAGCCTAGAATAACAAAATCCCAGTTCCCAATGTGCTTCAATTTGCGTCTACATCAGGGAATAACCTCAAGGGATGGGAGATGTTTCTGTGAGTGGGAAGTTTCCTCATTAAATGTCAAAGGAGTTTTCTTGGGTGATGGAAGTGCAAAGGGTTTGAGGCTTTTTTGAACTCACCACAAAGAAACACTTCTCATCGTCCAAATATGGGTTCCAGATTGGAAGTTCTTAGAAACAGCAGAGAAATATTATCCAAGTTCCACCAAGAGCAAGCAGAGGTGGGAATATGGAGCAATGAAGCCATGCTAAAGTCCAAACATTGTGCCAGAACCCAATGACACAAGGGGCTGGAGATTGCGTGGGGAGGGTTCTTAAGGGGAGTGCTTATGCAGTCCTACTAATCAGGAAACACATGGTTGTTATGTCACAATGGGCTCACAGCCACTTGAACTTGGAGAGTCCTGAGGCATCTCCTGCTTGCCCTATTGCTATGGCAGCCCAGAGAGCCAAGCAAGAGAAAGCTGAAGGAAGGTGCCCCTGTCTTGTTTGGAAGACTTCTCAGTGATGTGTGGCCTACGGAAACCCAGACAGGCCGACAGGAGCACATGGTTGACCTGAGCCCATCAGATTGTGGGAATCCATTCTTCACTGCTAGCCAAAGCATCCAGATCCCACGGTTTTGAATGTCTACAGGCCTGTGTTCCAGCTGGGGCTGGATCTGACTTTCCAGAATAGGCTGCCATATATCTCACTGTGATACCCATGCTGCCTTGATTTCAGTGTCCCAGCAGACCACCTGTTCTTAGGGTGTGTTACTATGGGACTGGCAATGTAAGAATGAGTTTACATGGTGGTCCAGGCACCTGTTGATCTGACAGAATTTCTTCTCTGCCCTGCAGGATACATTAACCCATGGGCAAGGCAACTTGGAAGAAGTTGACCTGATTCTCCAGTGTTTCCTGCTATTCATTAGGGATTGCTCCTGCTGAAAGGTACTTTTCTTACATGAAGGTCCACAAATTCATTGACTGCAGAACATTTGCTATTTAGGAGCAATGAATGTGTGTGTGTGTGTGGTTGTGCGATATTTCTAGTTTGCAAATGTGTTAATTTCTTTGTTTGTTCTAATAAGTTCTCATTCTACCAACTCTTTCACAAGCATTGTGTAACCACAGTTAAGGCAAGCATATGACCATTTCAATCAAATTCTTTGTTTGACACTGTGGAATTTGATGGAATCCACCAGGCTGTGCTGGTGTTAAATGACTTCTGATTTTGCTAAGCGTTGCTGTACATACAAGCAAATAAATTCATGGACATGATGACATTTAGGATATTACCACTTTGTGTTTGTGTGTGTGCGTGTGTTTGTGAATGTGTGTGTGTGTTTGATTGTGTGTTTGTTATCTCTCTCTTGAAATTTGCCTCAGTGATTTTAGAAATTAGCTTAATTTGCTATGTCAGCTTGAGGAAAAGTCTTGAGTCACCCTGACTTTTAGGCTTTAGTTCCTTGAATGAAAGATGTAGTGTTTTGTCACTGAGAAATTTGCAGAAATGAATGTCCTTCCCGAGGGTTTTATGATATTCCCTAGTTTGTTGTTTTCCTGAACATTGCCGTTGCATGGAGAAAGGGATCAAATTTCACAGACTAGGAAACACTAGGCATTCCTTGTCTATCCCCTGTGTGATCCAGTGCATTTCTCAGATGAAAGTGAATTAATTTCTTTGTCCACCTTAAGTGAATTTCTATGGTCAGTTCCATGCTCTTGGCAGCCAGTGTGCGCGTTTCCATGTTTTGATGTAGTTAGGAACAGACAAGCCTGGAATAACAACATCATGGTTCCCAAAGTGCTACAGTTTGTGTCCACATAAGGGAATAACCTCAGGTGATGTGAGATGTTGGTCTGAAGGGAAGCTGCCTCATCAAATGTGAAAGGAGTTTTCCTGCGTGACAGAAGGGCAATGTGTTTGAGGCGTTTTTGTATTCACCACAAGTAAACACTTCTTATCGCCCAAAATATGGGTTCCAGATTGGGAGTTCTTGGAAACAGGAGAGAAATATCATCCCAGTTCCACCTAGAGCAAGTGGAGGTGGGAATATGGAGAAGTGAAGCCATGCTCAGATCCAAACATTTTGCCAGGACCCTATGACCCAAGTGGCTGGAGACTGGAGGTGGGTGGCTTGAAGTTTAGTGCTTTCACAGTCCGACCAATCAGGAAAGACATGGTTGTGATGTCACAGTGGGCTCACTGCCCCTTGACCTTGGAGAGTCCTGAGGCAGCTCCTGCCTGCCCTGTTGCAATGGCAACCGAGCCAGCCAAGCAGAAAGAAGCTGAAGGAAGGTGGCCCTGTCTTGTGTGGAAGACTTCTCAGTGAAGTGTGGCCTAGGGAAATGAGGGCAGGCAGAACAGGAGCACATGGATGACCTGAGTCCATGAGATGGGGAGAATCCATTTTTCCCAGCTAGGGAAAGCATCCATGTCCCATTTTTTTGAGTGTCCACAGGTCTGTGTTCCACTTTTTGCTGGATCACACTTTGAAGAACAGGCTGGCGTGGATCTCACTGTGATACACAGGCAGCCTTGATTTCAGGGTCCCAACATACCACGTGTTCTTTGGGTGTGGTACTACCGGACTGACAAGGTAAGAATGAGATAACATGGTGGCCCAGGCACCTGTTGATCTGACAGAAATTCTTTTCTGCCCTGCAGGGTACACTAAACCATGGGCAAGGAATCTTGGAAGAAGTTGACCTGATTCTCCAGTGTTTCCTGGTATTCATTAAGGATTGCTACTGCTGAAAGGTACATTTATTACATGAAGGTCCACAAATTCACTGACTCTAGAATGTTTGAGATTCAAGGAGCAATGAATGAGTATGTATGTGTGTGTGTGTGTGTGTGTGTGTGTGTGTGTGAGTGTACTTGTTTGTATGCTTCTGTGCATGTGTGTGTGTGCGGGTGTGTGTTTTTGTGTATTTTTTTCTGTGCTTCTGTGCATGTGTGTGCGTGTTGGTGGGAACCCTTGCACACAAGGTTGATAGTATAATAATTCTTTTGTCAATTTCTGTGAGAGACACTTTTTCAAAAACTGGCAGTCATGATTGTTTCCTGGAAGTCAATATAGATAGATCAAAGTTTCTTTTCTGTAGATCAAGTACAATATATTCTGTAAGGAGGAACTATTCATGATTCAGGGAATGTGTGCAGTGTCTGTCCACGCATTATGATACATGGGTCAAAGTGCATCACTGACTTAATGAAAAGGATTTCAATTCAAGTAATTGCTTCAGGCACAGAGTCTGGTGGATTACACTTTGCTTATTTATTTAAATAAATGTGGCAGAATGCCTTCTGTCCCAGAACATTGGTGGAAATGAAGTCACTTCACCTATATTTCTAGCATGAGCTTTTTGAAGTGCTGATATTCTCCCCTCAGTAGCCTAACACCTGGATATTTTCTTATTTTGGATGACATTCCTCATGCGATGAACATTTACAGGTTTGGTTTATTTTGTGTGTGTGTTTGTGTTTGTGTTTGTGTGTGTGTGTGTGCAACTTTTCTAGTTTGGAAATGTATTAATTTCTTTGCTCTTTCTAATAAGTTCTCATACTACAAGGTATTTCACACTCATTGTGTATAACCACAGTTTAGGCATGCATAAGACCCCTTCAAGAAAATTCTTTCTTTTACACTGTGGAAATTGCTGCAATCCACCAGGCTGTGCTTGTGCTTAATGACTTCTGAATTTGCATTTCAGAACATAAAGGCAAAGAAATTCATTCACTTGATAACTTTTAGGATATCACCATTTTGTGTGTGTGTGTGTGTGTGTTGTTGTTGTTGATTGTGTGTTCGTTATCTTTCTTGAAATTTGCCTCACGGACTTTAGAAATTAGCTTAATGCACTCTGTCTGTTTGAGTAAAAGCCTTGAATTTCCCTGACTTTTAGACTTCAGTTCCTAGAATGAAAGATGTAGTGCTTCCTTATTGTGAAATTTTGCAGTATTGAATGTCCTTCCCGAGCGTTTCATGGTAGTCCATAGTTTGTGGTGTTCCTGAAAGCTGCCATTCACTGGAGAATGGGTACCAATTTTACTGACTAGAAAATACTATGAATTCATTGACTATACACTGTGTGATCCAGTGCATTTCTCACATGAAAGTGAATTAATTTCTCTGTCCACCTGAAGCGAATTCCTGTGGTTCTATTCACGCTCCTGCCAATCAGTGTGTGCGTTTCTGTGTTTTGCTGAAGTTAGGAACAGAGAAGCCTAGAAAAACAACATCCTACTTCTCAATGTGCTTCAATTTGCGTCTACATCAGGGAATAACCTCAGGGGATGGGAGATGTTTCTCTGAGTGGGAAGTTGCCTCATCAAATAAGAAAGGTGTTTTCTTGGGTGATGGAAGTGCAAAGGGTTTGAGGCGTTTTTGTACTTACCACAAAGAAACACTTTTTTTCGTCCAAAATGTGGGTTCCAGATTGGAAGTTCTTGGAAACAGGACAGAAATATCATCCGAGTTCCACCAAGAGCAAGCAGAGGTGGGAATAT
This sequence comes from Castor canadensis, assembly GCF_047511655.1. Lineage (NCBI taxonomy): Eukaryota > Metazoa > Chordata > Mammalia > Rodentia > Castoridae > Castor > Castor canadensis. Next base: position 126,524 of record NW_027395335.1, read on the forward strand.
GGAGCAGTGAAGCCATGCTAAAGGTCCAAACATCTTGCCAGGACCCAATGACACAAGGGGGTGGAGACTGCGTGGGGAGGGTTCTTAAGGGCAGTGCTTACACAGTCTGACCAATCAGAAAAGACATGGTAGTTATGTCTCAATGGGCTCACAGCCACTTGAACTTGGAGAGTCCTGAGGCATCTCCTGCTTGCCCTGTTGCTATGGCAGCCCAGAGAGCCAAGCAAGAAAAAGCTGAAGGAAGGTGCCCCTGTCTTGTGTGGAAGACTTCTCAGTGAAGTGTGGCTACAGAAATGGGGGTAGGCAGAACAGGAGCACATGGGTGAACTGAGCCCATCAGATTGTGGGAATCCATTCTTCACTGCTAGCCAAAGCATCCAGGTCCCACGGTTTTGAATGGCCACACACATGTGTTCCACCTGGGACTAGATCTAACTTTCCAGAACAGGCTGCCATATACCTCTCTGTGATACAAATGCTGCCTTGATTTCAGTGTCCCAGCAGACCACCTGTTCTTTGGGTATCTTACTATCGGTCTGGCAATATAAGAATGAGTTTATATGGTGGACCAAGCACCTGTTGATCTGACAGAATTTCTTCTCTGCCCTGGAGGATACACTAACCCATGGGCAAGGCAACTTCGAAGAAGTTGACCTGATTCTCCAGTGTTTCCTGCTATTCATTAAGGATTACTGCAGAAAGGTACTTTTCTTATATAAAGGTCCACAAATTCATTGACTGCAGAACATTTGCTATTTAGGAGCAATGAATGGGTGTGTGTGTGTGTGTGTGTGTGTGTGTGTGTGTGTGTGCAATATTTCTAGTTTGTAAATGTATTAATTTCTTTGCTCGTTCTAATAAGTTCTCATTCTACAAAATCTTTCACAAGCATTGTGTAACCACAGTTAAGGCAAGCATATGACCATTTCAGTCAAATTCTTTGTTTGACACTGTGGAATTTGATGGAATCCACCAGGCTGTGCTGGTGTTAAATCACTTCTGATTTTGCTAAACGTTGCTGGACATACAAGCAAATAAATTCATGGACATGATGACATTGAGGATATTACCACTTTGTGTTTGTGTGTGTGTGTGTGTGTTTGCAAATGTGTGTGTGTGTTTGATTGTGTGTTTGTTATCTCTCTCTTGAAATTTGCCTCAGTGATTTTAGAAATTAGCTTAATTTTCTATGTCAGCTTGAGGAAAAGTCTTTAGTCATCCTGACTTTGAGGCTCTAGTTCCTTGAATGAAAGATGTAGTGTTTTGTCACTGAGAAATTTGCAGAAATGAATGTCCTTCCCGAGGGTTTTATGATATTCCCTAGTTTGTTGTGTTCCTGAACGTTGCCGGTGCATGGAGAAAGGGATCAAATTTCACAGACTAGGAAACACAAGGCATTCCTTGTCTATCCCCTGTGTGATCCAGTGCATTTCTCAGATGAAAGTGAATTAATTTCTTTGCCCACCTTAAGTGAATTTCTATGGTCATTTCCACGCTCTTGGCAGCCAGTGTGTGCGTTTCCATGTTTTGATGAAGTTAGGAACAGACAAGCCTGGGATAACAACATTGTGGTTCCCAAAGTGCTACAGTTTGTGTCCACATAAGGGAATAACCTCAGGTGATGTGAGATGTTGGTCTGAAGGGAAGCTGCCTCATCAAATGTGAAAGGAGTTTTCCTGCATGACAGAAGGGCAATGTGTTTGAGGCATTTTTGTATTCACCACAAGTAAACACTTCTTATCGTCCAAAATATGGGTTCCAGATTGGGAGTTCTTGGAAACAGGAGAGAAATATCATCCCAGTTCCACCTAGAGCAAGCAGAGGAGGGAATATGGAGAAGTGAAGCCATGCTCAGATCCAAACATTTTGCCAGGACCCTATGACCCAAGTGGCTGGAGACTGGAGGTGGGTGGCTTGAAGTTTAGTGCTTTCACAGTCCGACCAATCAGGAAAGACATGGTTGTGATGTCACAGTGGGCTCACTGCCCCTTGACCTTGGAGAGTCCTGAGGCAGCTCCTGCCTGCCCTGTTGCAATGGCAACCGAGCCAGCCAAGCAGAAAGAAGCTGAAGGAAGGTGGCCCTGTCTTGTGTGGAAGACTTCTCAGTGAAGTGTGGCCTAGGGAAATGAGGGCAGGCAGAACGGGAGCACATGGATGACCTGAGTCCATGAGATGGGGAGAATCCATTTTTCCCAGCTAGGGAAAGCATCCATGTCCCATTTTTTTGAGTGTCCACAGGTCTGTGTTCCACCTGGTGCTGGATCACACTTTGAAGAACAGGCTGCCATGGATCTCACTGTGATACACAGGCAGCCTTGATTTCAGGGTCCCAACAGACCACGTGTTCTTTGGGTGTGGTAAGATTGGACTGGCAAGGTAAGAATGAGATAACATGGTGGCCCAGGCACCTATTGATCTGACAGAAATTCTTTTCTGCCCTGCAGGGTACACTAAACCATGGGCAAGGAATCTTGGAAGAAGTTGACCTGATTCTCCAGTGTTTCCTGGTATTCATTAAGGATTGCTACTGCTGAAAGTTACTTTTATTACATGAAGGTCCACAAATTCACTGACTCCAGAATGTTTGACATTCAAGGAGCAATGAGTGTGTATGTATGTGTGTGTGTGTGTGTGTGTGTGTGTGTGTGTGTGTGTGTGAGTGTATTTGTTTGTATGCTTCTGTGCATGTGTGTGTGTGCGGGTGTGTGTTTGTGAGTGTTTTTTTCTGTGCTTCTGTGCATGTGGGTGTGTGTTTGTGGGAGCCCTTGCACACAGGGTTGATAGTATAATATTTCTTTTGTCATTTTGTGTGAGAGACACTTTTTCAAAAACTGACAGTCACGATTGTTTCCTGGAAGTCAATAATTTCAGATAGATGAAAGTTTCTTTTCTGTAGATCAAGTACAATATATTCTGTAAGGAGGAACTATTCATCATTCAGGGAATGTGTGCAGTGTCTGTCCAGGAATTATGATACATGGGTCAAAGTGCATCACTGACTTAATGAAAAGGATTTCAATTCAAGTAATTGCTTCAGGCACAGAGTCTGGTGGATTACACTTTGCTTATTTATTTAAATAAATGTGGCAGTATGCCTTCTGTCCCAGAACATTGGTGGAAATGAAGTCACTTGAATTATTTTTCTATCATGAGTTTTTTGAAGTGCTGATATTCTCCCCTCAGTAGCGTAACGCCTAGATTTTTTCTATTTTGGATGATATTCCTCATACGATGAATATGGACAAGTTTGGTTTATTTTGTATGTGTGTTTCTGTGTGTGTGTGCAACTTTTCTAGTTTGGAAATGTATTAATTTCTTTGCTCTTTCTAATAAGTTCTCATACTACAAGGTATTTCAAACTCATTGTGTATAACCACAGTTTATGCATGCATAAGACCCCTTCAAGCAAATTCTTTCTTTTACACTGTGGAAATTGCTGCAATCCACCAGGCTGTGCTTGTGCTTAATGACTTCTGAATTTGCATTTCAGAACATAAAGACAAAGAAATTCATTCACTTGATAACTTTTAGAATATCACCATTTTGTGTGTCTGTGTGTGTGTGTGTGTGTTGTTCTTGATTGTGTGTTCGTTATCTTTCTTGAAATTTGCCTCACGGACTTTAGCAATTAGCTTAATTCACTCTGTCTGTTTGAGTAAAAGCCTTGAGTTTCCCTGACTTTTAGACTTCAGTTCCTAGAATGAAAGATGTAGTGCTTTCTTATTGTGAAATTTTGCAGTATTGAATGTCCTTCCCGAGCGTATCATGGTAGTCCATAGTTTGTGGTGTTCCTGAAAGCTGCCATTCACTGGAGAATGGGTACCAATTTTACTGACTAGGAAATACCATGAATTCATTGACTATTCCCTGTGTGATCCAGTGCATTTCTCACAAGAAAGTGAATTAATTTCTTTGTCCACCTGAAGTGAATTCCTGTGGTTATTTTCACTCTCCTGCCAATCAGTGTGTGCGTTTCTGTGTTTTGATGAAATTAGGGATAGAGAAGCCTAGAATAACAAAATCCCAGTTCCCAATGTGCTTCAATTTGCGTCTACATCAGGGAATAACCTCAAGGGATGGGAGATGTTTTTGGGAGTGGAAAGTTTCCTCATTAAATGTCAAAGGAGTTTTCTTGGGTGATGGAAGTGCAAAGGGTTTGAGGCTTTTTTGAACTCACCACAAAGAAACACTTCTCATCGTCCAAATATGGGTTCCAGATTGGAAGTTCTTAGAAACAGCAGAGAAATATTATCCGAGTTCCACCAAGAGCAAGCAGAGGTGGGAATATGGAGCAGTGAAGCCATGCTAAAGTCCAAACATTGTGCCAGAACCCAATGACACAAGGGGCTGGAGATTGCGTGGGGAGGGTTCTTAAGGGGAGTGCTTATGCAGTCCTACTAATCAGGAAACACATGGTTGTTATGTCACAATGGGCTCACAGCCACTTGAACTTGGAGAGTCCTGAGGCATCTCCTGCTTGCCCTGTTGCTATGGCAGCCCAGAGAGCCAAGCAAGAGAAAGCTGAAGGAAGGTGCCCCTGTCTTGTTTGGAAGACTTCTCAGTGATGTGTGGCCTACGGAAACCCAGACAGGCCGAACAGGAGCACATGGGTGACCTGAGCCCATCAGATTGTGGGAATCCATTCTTCACTGCTAGCCAAACCATCCAGATCCCACGGTTTTGAATGTCTACAGGCCTGTGTTCCAGCTGGGGCTGGATATGACTTTCCAGAATAGGCTGCCATATATCTCACTGTGATACACATGCTGCCTTGATTTCAGTGTCCCAGCAGACCACCTGTTCTTAGGGTGTGTTACTATGGGACTGGCAATGTAAGAATGAGTTTACATGGTGGTCCAGGCACCTGTTGATCTGACAGAATTTCTTCTCTGCCCTGCAGGATACATTAACCCATGGGCAAGGCAACTTGGAAGAAGTTGACCTGATTCTCCAGTGTTTCCTGCTATTCATTAGGGATTGCTCCTGCTGAAAGGTACTTTTCTTACATGAAGGTCCACAAATTCATTGACTGCAGAACATTTGCTATTTAGGAGCAATGAATGTGTGTGTGTGTGTGGTTGTGCGATATTTCTAGTTTGCAAATGTGTTAATTTCTTTGTTTGTTCTAATAAGTTCTCATTCTACCAACTCTTTCACAAGCATTGTGTAACCACAGTTAAGGCAAGCATATGACCATTTCAATCAAATTCTTTGTTTGACACTGTGGAATTTGATGGAATCCACCAGGCTGTGCTGGTGTTAAATGACTTCTGATTTTGCTAAGCGTTGCTGTACATACAAGCAAATAAATTCATGGACATGATGACATTTAGGATATTACCACTTTGTGTTTGTGTGTGTGTGTGTGTTTGCGAATGTGTGTGTGTGTTTGATTGTGCGTTTGTTATCTCTCTCTTGAAATTTGCCTCAGTGATTTTAGAAATTAGCTTAATTTGCTATGTCAGCTTGAGGAAAAGTCTTGAGTCACCCTGACTTTTAGGCTTTAGTTCCTTGAATGAAAGATGTAGTGTTTTGTCACTGAGAAATTTGCAGAAATGAATGTCCTTCCCGAGGGTTTTATGATATTCCCTAGTTTGTTGTTTTCCTGAACATTGCCGTTGCATGGAGAAAGGGATCAAATTTCACAGACTAGGAAACACTAGGCATTCCTTGTCTATCCCCTGTGTGATCCAGTGCATTTCTCAGATGAAAGTGAATTAATTTCTTTGTCCACCTTAAGTGAATTTCTATGGTCAGTTCCATGCTCTTGGCAGCCAGTGTGCGCGTTTCCATGTTTTGATGTAGTTAGGAACAGACAAGCCTGGAATAACAACATCATGGTTCCCAAAGTGCTACAGTTTGTGTCCACATAAGGGAATAACCTCAGGTGATGTGAGATGTTGGTCTGAAGGGAAGCTGCCTCATCAAATGTGAAAGGAGTTTTCCTGCGTGACAGAAGGGCAATGTGTTTGAGGCGTTTTTGTATTCACCACAAGTAAACACTTCTTATCGCCCAAAATATGGGTTCCAGATTGGGAGTTCTTGGAAACAGGAGAGAAATATCATCCCAGTTCCACCTAGAGCAAGTGGAGGTGGGAATATGGAGAAGTGAAGCCATGCTCAGATCCAAACATTTTGCCAGGACCCTATGACCCAAGTGGCTGGAGACTGGAGGTGGGTGGCTTGAAGTTTAGTGCTTTCACAGTCCGACCAATCAGGAAAGACATGGTTGTGATGTCACAGTGGGCTCACTGCCCCTTGACCTTGGAGAGTCCTGAGGCAGCTCCTGCCTGCCCTGATGCAATGGCAACCGAGCCAGCCAAGCAGAAAGAAGCTGAAGGAAGGTGGCCCTGTCTTGTGTGAAAGACTTCTCAGTGAAGTGTGGCCTAGGGAAATGAGGGCAGGCAGAACAGGAGCACATGGATGACCTGAGTCCATGAGATGGGGAGAATCCATTTTTCCCAGCTAGGGAAAGCATCCATGTCCCATTTTTTTGAGTGTCCACAGGTCTGTGTTCCACTTGGTGCTGGATCACACTTTGAAGAACAGGCTGGCGTGGATCTCACTGTGATACACAGGCAGCCTTGATTTCAGGGTCCCAACATACCACGTGTTCTTTGGGTGTGGTACTACCGGACTGACAAGGTAAGAATGAGATAACATGGTGGCCCAGGCACCTGTTGATCTGACAGAAATTCTTTTCTGCCCTGCAGGGTACACTAAACCATGGGCAAGGAATCTTGGAAGAAGTTGACCTGATTCTCCAGTGTTTCCTGGTATTCATTAAGGATTGCTACTGCTGAAAGGTACATTTATTACATGAAGGTCCACAAATTCACTGACTCTAGAATGTTTGAGATTCAAGGAGCAATGAATGAGTATGTATGTGTGTGTGTGTGTGTGTGTGTGTGTGTGTGTGTGAGTGTACTTGTTTGTATGCTTCTGTGCATGTGTGTGTGTGCGGGTGTGTGTTTTTGTGTATTTTTTTCTGTGCTTCTGTGCATGTGTGTGCGTGTTGGTGGGAACCCTTGCACACAAGGTTGATAGTATAATAATTCTTTTGTCAATTTCTGTGAGAGACACTTTTTCAAAAACTGGCAGTCATGATTGTTTCCTGGAAGTCAATATAGATAGATCAAAGTTTCTTTTCTGTAGATCAAGTACAATATATTCTGTAAGGAGGAACTATTCATGATTCAGGGAATGTGTGCAGTGTCTGTCCACGCATTATGATACATGGGTCAAAGTGCATCACTGACTTAATGAAAAGGATTTCAATTCAAGTAATTGCTTCAGGCACAGAGTCTGGTGGATTACACTTTGCTTATTTATTTAAATAAATGTGGCAGAATGCCTTCTGTCCCAGAACATTGGTGGAAATGAAGTCACTTCACCTATATTTCTAGCATGAGCTTTTTGAAGTGCTGATATTCTCCCCTCAGTAGCCTAACACCTGGATATTTTCTTATTTTGGATGACATTCCTCATGCGATGAACATTTACAGGTTTGGTTTATTTTGTGTGTGTGTTTGTGTTTGTGTTTGTGTGTGTGTGTGTGCAACTTTTCTAGTTTGGAAATGTATTAATTTCTTTGCTCTTTCTAATAAGTTCTCATACTACAAGGTATTTCACACTCATTGTGTATAACCACAGTTTAGGCATGCATAAGACCCCTTCAAGAAAATTCTTTCTTTTACACTGTGGAAATTGCTGCAATCCACCAGGCTGTGCTTGTGCTTAATGACTTCTGAATTTGCATTTCAGAACATAAAGGCAAAGAAATTCATTCACTTGATAACTTTTAGGATATCACCATTTTGTGTGTGTGTGTGTGTGTGTTGTTGTTGTTGATTGTGTGTTCGTTATCTTTCTTGAAATTTGCCTCACGGACTTTAGAAATTAGCTTAATGCACTCTGTCTGTTTGAGTAAAAGCCTTGAATTTCCCTGACTTTTAGACTTCAGTTCCTAGAATGAAAGATGTAGTGCTTCCTTATTGTGAAATTTTGCAGTATTGAATGTCCTTCCCGAGCGTTTCATGGTAGTCCATAGTTTGTGGTGTTCCTGAAAGCTGCCATTCACTGGAGAATGGGTACCAATTTTACTGACTAGAAAATACTATGAATTCATTGACTATACACTGTGTGATCCAGTGCATTTCTCACATGAAAGTGAATTAATTTCTTTGTCCACCTGAAGTGAATTCCTGTGGTTATTTTCACTCTCCTGCCAATCAGTGTGTGCGTTTCTGTGTTTTGATGAAATTAGGGATAGAGAAGCCTAGAATAACAAAATCCCAGTTCCCAATGTGCTTCAATTTGCGTCTACATCAGGGAATAACCTCAAGGGATGGGAGATGTTTCTGTGAGTGGGAAGTTTCCTCATTAAATGTCAAAGGAGTTTTCTTGGGTGATGGAAGTGCAAAGGGTTTGAGGCTTTTTTGAACTCACCACAAAGAAACACTTCTCATCGTCCAAATATGGGTTCCAGATTGGAAGTTCTTAGAAACAGCAGAGAAATATTATCCAAGTTCCACCAAGAGCAAGCAGAGGTGGGAATATGGAGCAATGAAGCCATGCTAAAGTCCAAACATTGTGCCAGAACCCAATGACACAAGGGGCTGGAGATTGCGTGGGGAGGGTTCTTAAGGGGAGTGCTTATGCAGTCCTACTAATCAGGAAACACATGGTTGTTATGTCACAATGGGCTCACAGCCACTTGAACTTGGAGAGTCCTGAGGCATCTCCTGCTTGCCCTATTGCTATGGCAGCCCAGAGAGCCAAGCAAGAGAAAGCTGAAGGAAGGTGCCCCTGTCTTGTTTGGAAGACTTCTCAGTGATGTGTGGCCTACGGAAACCCAGACAGGCCGACAGGAGCACATGGTTGACCTGAGCCCATCAGATTGTGGGAATCCATTCTTCACTGCTAGCCAAAGCATCCAGATCCCACGGTTTTGAATGTCTACAGGCCTGTGTTCCAGCTGGGGCTGGATCTGACTTTCCAGAATAGGCTGCCATATATCTCACTGTGATACCCATGCTGCCTTGATTTCAGTGTCCCAGCAGACCACCTGTTCTTAGGGTGTGTTACTATGGGACTGGCAATGTAAGAATGAGTTTACATGGTGGTCCAGGCACCTGTTGATCTGACAGAATTTCTTCTCTGCCCTGCAGGATACATTAACCCATGGGCAAGGCAACTTGGAAGAAGTTGACCTGATTCTCCAGTGTTTCCTGCTATTCATTAGGGATTGCTCCTGCTGAAAGGTACTTTTCTTACATGAAGGTCCACAAATTCATTGACTGCAGAACATTTGCTATTTAGGAGCAATGAATGTGTGTGTGTGTGTGGTTGTGCGATATTTCTAGTTTGCAAATGTGTTAATTTCTTTGTTTGTTCTAATAAGTTCTCATTCTACCAACTCTTTCACAAGCATTGTGTAACCACAGTTAAGGCAAGCATATGACCATTTCAATCAAATTCTTTGTTTGACACTGTGGAATTTGATGGAATCCACCAGGCTGTGCTGGTGTTAAATGACTTCTGATTTTGCTAAGCGTTGCTGTACATACAAGCAAATAAATTCATGGACATGATGACATTTAGGATATTACCACTTTGTGTTTGTGTGTGTGTGTGTGTTTGCGAATGTGTGTGTGTGTTTGATTGTGCGTTTGTTATCTCTCTCTTGAAATTTGCCTCAGTGATTTTAGAAATTAGCTTAATTTGCTATGTCAGCTTGAGGAAAAGTCTTGAGTCACCCTGACTTTTAGGCTTTAGTTCCTTGAATGAAAGATGTAGTGTTTTGTCACTGAGAAATTTGCAGAAATGAATGTCCTTCCCGAGGGTTTTATGATATTCCCTAGTTTGTTGTTTTCCTGAACATTGCCGTTGCATGGAGAAAGGGATCAAATTTCACAGACTAGGAAACACTAGGCATTCCTTGTCTATCCCCTGTGTGATCCAGTGCATTTCTCAGATGAAAGTGAATTAATTTCTTTGTCCACCTTAAGTGAATTTCTATGGTCAGTTCCATGCTCTTGGCAGCCAGTGTGCGCGTTTCCATGTTTTGATGTAGTTAGGAACAGACAAGCCTGGAATAACAACATCATGGTTCCCAAAGTGCTACAGTTTGTGTCCACATAAGGGAATAACCTCAGGTGATGTGAGATGTTGGTCTGAAGGGAAGCTGCCTCATCAAATGTGAAAGGAGTTTTCCTGCGTGACAGAAGGGCAATGTGTTTGAGGCGTTTTTGTATTCACCACAAGTAAACACTTCTTATCGCCCAAAATATGGGTTCCAGATTGGGAGTTCTTGGAAACAGGAGAGAAATATCATCCCAGTTCCACCTAGAGCAAGTGGAGGTGGGAATATGGAGAAGTGAAGCCATGCTCAGATCCAAACATTTTGCCAGGACCCTATGACCCAAGTGGCTGGAGACTGGAGGTGGGTGGCTTGAAGTTTAGTGCTTTCACAGTCCGACCAATCAGGAAAGACATGGTTGTGATGTCACAGTGGGCTCACTGCCCCTTGACCTTGGAGAGTCCTGAGGCAGCTCCTGCCTGCCCTGATGCAATGGCAACCGAGCCAGCCAAGCAGAAAGAAGCTGAAGGAAGGTGGCCCTGTCTTGTGTGAAAGACTTCTCAGTGAAGTGTGGCCTAGGGAAATGAGGGCAGGCAGAACAGGAGCACATGGATGACCTGAGTCCATGAGATGGGGAGAATCCATTTTTCCCAGCTAGGGAAAGCATCCATGTCCCATTTTTTTGAGTGTCCACAGGTCTGTGTTCCACTTGGTGCTGGATCACACTTTGAAGAACAGGCTGGCGTGGATCTCACTGTGATACACAGGCAGCCTTGATTTCAGGGTCCCAACATACCACGTGTTCTTTGGGTGTGGTACTACCGGACTGACAAGGTAAGAATGAGATAACATGGTGGCCCAGGCACCTGTTGATCTGACAGAAATTCTTTTCTGCCCTGCAGGGTACACTAAACCATGGGCAAGGAATCTTGGAAGAAGTTGACCTGATTCTCCAGTGTTTCCTGGTATTCATTAAGGATTGCTACTGCTGAAAGGTACATTTATTACATGAAGGTCCACAAATTCACTGACTCTAGAATGTTTGAGATTCAAGGAGCAATGAATGAGTATGTATGTGTGTGTGTGTGTGTGTGTGTGTGTGTGTGTGTGAGTGTACTTGTTTGTATGCTTCTGTGCATGTGTGTGTGTGCGGGTGTGTGTTTTTGTGTATTTTTTTCTGTGCTTCTGTGCATGTGTGTGCGTGTTGGTGGGAACCCTTGCACACAAGGTTGATAGTATAATAATTCTTTTGTCAATTTCTGTGAGAGACACTTTTTCAAAAACTGGCAGTCATGATTGTTTCCTGGAAGTCAATATAGATAGATCAAAGTTTCTTTTCTGTAGATCAAGTACAATATATTCTGTAAGGAGGAACTATTCATGATTCAGGGAATGTGTGCAGTGTCTGTCCACGCATTATGATACATGGGTCAAAGTGCATCACTGACTTAATGAAAAGGATTTCAATTCAAGTAATTGCTTCAGGCACAGAGTCTGGTGGATTACACTTTGCTTATTTATTTAAATAAATGTGGCAGAATGCCTTCTGTCCCAGAACATTGGTGGAAATGAAGTCACTTCACCTATATTTCTAGCATGAGCTTTTTGAAGTGCTGATATTCTCCCCTCAGTAGCCTAACACCTGGATATTTTCTTATTTTGGATGACATTCCTCATGCGATGAACATTTACAGGTTTGGTTTATTTTGTGTGTGTGTTTGTGTTTGTGTTTGTGTGTGTGTGTGTGCAACTTTTCTAGTTTGGAAATGTATTAATTTCTTTGCTCTTTCTAATAAGTTCTCATACTACAAGGTATTTCACACTCATTGTGTATAACCACAGTTTAGGCATGCATAAGACCCCTTCAAGAAAATTCTTTCTTTTACACTGTGGAAATTGCTGCAATCCACCAGGCTGTGCTTGTGCTTAATGACTTCTGAATTTGCATTTCAGAACATAAAGGCAAAGAAATTCATTCACTTGATAACTTTTAGGATATCACCATTTTGTGTGTGTGTGTGTGTGTTGTTGTTGTTGATTGTGTGTTCGTTATCTTTCTTGAAATTTGCCTCACGGACTTTAGAAATTAGCTTAATGCACTCTGTCTGTTTGAGTAAAAGCCTTGAATTTCCCTGACTTTTAGACTTCAGTTCCTAGAATGAAAGATGTAGTGCTTCCTTATTGTGAAATTTTGCAGTATTGAATGTCCTTCCCGAGCGTTTCATGGTAGTCCATAGTTTGTGGTGTTCCTGAAAGCTGCCATTCACTGGAGAATGGGTACCAATTTTACTGACTAGAAAATACTATGAATTCATTGACTATACACTGTGTGATCCAGTGCATTTCTCACATGAAAGTGAATTAATTTCTTTGTCCACCTGAAGTGAATTCCTGTGGTTATTTTCACTCTCCTGCCAATCAGTGTGTGCGTTTCTGTGTTTTGATGAAATTAGGGATAGAGAAGCCTAGAATAACAAAATCCCAGTTCCCAATGTGCTTCAATTTGCGTCTACATCAGGGAATAACCTCAAGGGATGGGAGATGTTTCTGTGAGTGGGAAGTTTCCTCATTAAATGTCAAAGGAGTTTTCTTGGGTGATGGAAGTGCAAAGGGTTTGAGGCTTTTTTGAACTCACCACAAAGAAACACTTCTCATCGTCCAAATATGGGTTCCAGATTGGAAGTTCTTAGAAACAGCAGAGAAATATTATCCAAGTTCCACCAAGAGCAAGCAGAGGTGGGAATATGGAGCAATGAAGCCATGCTAAAGTCCAAACATTGTGCCAGAACCCAATGACACAAGGGGCTGGAGATTGCGTGGGGAGGGTTCTTAAGGGGAGTGCTTATGCAGTCCTACTAATCAGGAAACACATGGTTGTTATGTCACAATGGGCTCACAGCCACTTGAACTTGGAGAGTCCTGAGGCATCTCCTGCTTGCCCTATTGCTATGGCAGCCCAGAGAGCCAAGCAAGAGAAAGCTGAAGGAAGGTGCCCCTGTCTTGTTTGGAAGACTTCTCAGTGATGTGTGGCCTACGGAAACCCAGACAGGCCGACAGGAGCACATGGTTGACCTGAGCCCATCAGATTGTGGGAATCCATTCTTCACTGCTAGCCAAAGCATCCAGATCCCACGGTTTTGAATGTCTACAGGCCTGTGTTCCAGCTGGGGCTGGATCTGACTTTCCAGAATAGGCTGCCATATATCTCACTGTGATACCCATGCTGCCTTGATTTCAGTGTCCCAGCAGACCACCTGTTCTTAGGGTGTGTTACTATGGGACTGGCAATGTAAGAATGAGTTTACATGGTGGTCCAGGCACCTGTTGATCTGACAGAATTTCTTCTCTGCCCTGCAGGATACATTAACCCATGGGCAAGGCAACTTGGAAGAAGTTGACCTGATTCTCCAGTGTTTCCTGCTATTCATTAGGGATTGCTCCTGCTGAAAGGTACTTTTCTTACATGAAGGTCCACAAATTCATTGACTGCAGAACATTTGCTATTTAGGAGCAATGAATGTGTGTGTGTGTGTGGTTGTGCGATATTTCTAGTTTGCAAATGTGTTAATTTCTTTGTTTGTTCTAATAAGTTCTCATTCTACCAACTCTTTCACAAGCATTGTGTAACCACAGTTAAGGCAAGCATATGACCATTTCAATCAAATTCTTTGTTTGACACTGTGGAATTTGATGGAATCCACCAGGCTGTGCTGGTGTTAAATGACTTCTGATTTTGCTAAGCGTTGCTGTACATACAAGCAAATAAATTCATGGACATGATGACATTTAGGATATTACCACTTTGTGTTTGTGTGTGTGCGTGTGTTTGTGAATGTGTGTGTGTGTTTGATTGTGTGTTTGTTATCTCTCTCTTGAAATTTGCCTCAGTGATTTTAGAAATTAGCTTAATTTGCTATGTCAGCTTGAGGAAAAGTCTTGAGTCACCCTGACTTTTAGGCTTTAGTTCCTTGAATGAAAGATGTAGTGTTTTGTCACTGAGAAATTTGCAGAAATGAATGTCCTTCCCGAGGGTTTTATGATATTCCCTAGTTTGTTGTTTTCCTGAACATTGCCGTTGCATGGAGAAAGGGATCAAATTTCACAGACTAGGAAACACTAGGCATTCCTTGTCTATCCCCTGTGTGATCCAGTGCATTTCTCAGATGAAAGTGAATTAATTTCTTTGTCCACCTTAAGTGAATTTCTATGGTCAGTTCCATGCTCTTGGCAGCCAGTGTGCGCGTTTCCATGTTTTGATGTAGTTAGGAACAGACAAGCCTGGAATAACAACATCATGGTTCCCAAAGTGCTACAGTTTGTGTCCACATAAGGGAATAACCTCAGGTGATGTGAGATGTTGGTCTGAAGGGAAGCTGCCTCATCAAATGTGAAAGGAGTTTTCCTGCGTGACAGAAGGGCAATGTGTTTGAGGCGTTTTTGTATTCACCACAAGTAAACACTTCTTATCGCCCAAAATATGGGTTCCAGATTGGGAGTTCTTGGAAACAGGAGAGAAATATCATCCCAGTTCCACCTAGAGCAAGTGGAGGTGGGAATATGGAGAAGTGAAGCCATGCTCAGATCCAAACATTTTGCCAGGACCCTATGACCCAAGTGGCTGGAGACTGGAGGTGGGTGGCTTGAAGTTTAGTGCTTTCACAGTCCGACCAATCAGGAAAGACATGGTTGTGATGTCACAGTGGGCTCACTGCCCCTTGACCTTGGAGAGTCCTGAGGCAGCTCCTGCCTGCCCTGTTGCAATGGCAACCGAGCCAGCCAAGCAGAAAGAAGCTGAAGGAAGGTGGCCCTGTCTTGTGTGGAAGACTTCTCAGTGAAGTGTGGCCTAGGGAAATGAGGGCAGGCAGAACAGGAGCACATGGATGACCTGAGTCCATGAGATGGGGAGAATCCATTTTTCCCAGCTAGGGAAAGCATCCATGTCCCATTTTTTTGAGTGTCCACAGGTCTGTGTTCCACTTTTTGCTGGATCACACTTTGAAGAACAGGCTGGCGTGGATCTCACTGTGATACACAGGCAGCCTTGATTTCAGGGTCCCAACATACCACGTGTTCTTTGGGTGTGGTACTACCGGACTGACAAGGTAAGAATGAGATAACATGGTGGCCCAGGCACCTGTTGATCTGACAGAAATTCTTTTCTGCCCTGCAGGGTACACTAAACCATGGGCAAGGAATCTTGGAAGAAGTTGACCTGATTCTCCAGTGTTTCCTGGTATTCATTAAGGATTGCTACTGCTGAAAGGTACATTTATTACATGAAGGTCCACAAATTCACTGACTCTAGAATGTTTGAGATTCAAGGAGCAATGAATGAGTATGTATGTGTGTGTGTGTGTGTGTGTGTGTGTGTGTGTGAGTGTACTTGTTTGTATGCTTCTGTGCATGTGTGTGTGTGCGGGTGTGTGTTTTTGTGTATTTTTTTCTGTGCTTCTGTGCATGTGTGTGCGTGTTGGTGGGAACCCTTGCACACAAGGTTGATAGTATAATAATTCTTTTGTCAATTTCTGTGAGAGACACTTTTTCAAAAACTGGCAGTCATGATTGTTTCCTGGAAGTCAATATAGATAGATCAAAGTTTCTTTTCTGTAGATCAAGTACAATATATTCTGTAAGGAGGAACTATTCATGATTCAGGGAATGTGTGCAGTGTCTGTCCACGCATTATGATACATGGGTCAAAGTGCATCACTGACTTAATGAAAAGGATTTCAATTCAAGTAATTGCTTCAGGCACAGAGTCTGGTGGATTACACTTTGCTTATTTATTTAAATAAATGTGGCAGAATGCCTTCTGTCCCAGAACATTGGTGGAAATGAAGTCACTTCACCTATATTTCTAGCATGAGCTTTTTGAAGTGCTGATATTCTCCCCTCAGTAGCCTAACACCTGGATATTTTCTTATTTTGGATGACATTCCTCATGCGATGAACATTTACAGGTTTGGTTTATTTTGTGTGTGTGTTTGTGTTTGTGTTTGTGTGTGTGTGTGTGCAACTTTTCTAGTTTGGAAATGTATTAATTTCTTTGCTCTTTCTAATAAGTTCTCATACTACAAGGTATTTCACACTCATTGTGTATAACCACAGTTTAGGCATGCATAAGACCCCTTCAAGAAAATTCTTTCTTTTACACTGTGGAAATTGCTGCAATCCACCAGGCTGTGCTTGTGCTTAATGACTTCTGAATTTGCATTTCAGAACATAAAGGCAAAGAAATTCATTCACTTGATAACTTTTAGGATATCACCATTTTGTGTGTGTGTGTGTGTGTGTTGTTGTTGTTGATTGTGTGTTCGTTATCTTTCTTGAAATTTGCCTCACGGACTTTAGAAATTAGCTTAATGCACTCTGTCTGTTTGAGTAAAAGCCTTGAATTTCCCTGACTTTTAGACTTCAGTTCCTAGAATGAAAGATGTAGTGCTTCCTTATTGTGAAATTTTGCAGTATTGAATGTCCTTCCCGAGCGTTTCATGGTAGTCCATAGTTTGTGGTGTTCCTGAAAGCTGCCATTCACTGGAGAATGGGTACCAATTTTACTGACTAGAAAATACTATGAATTCATTGACTATACACTGTGTGATCCAGTGCATTTCTCACATGAAAGTGAATTAATTTCTTTGTCCACCTGAAGTGAATTCCTGTGGTTATTTTCACTCTCCTGCCAATCAGTGTGTGCGTTTCTGTGTTTTGATGAAATTAGGGATAGAGAAGCCTAGAATAACAAAATCACAGTTCCCAATGTACTTCAATTTGCGTCTACATCAGGGAATAACCTCAAGGGATGGGAGATGTTTCTGTGAGTGGGAAGTTTCCTCATTAAATGTCAAAGGAGTTTTCTTGGGTGATGGAAGTGCAAAGGGTTTGAGGCTTTTTTGAACTCACCACAAAGAAACACTTCTCATCGTCCAAATATGGGTTCCAGATTGGAAGTTCTTAGAAACAGCAGAGAAATATTATCCAAGTTCCACCAAGAGCAAGCAGAGGTGGGAATATGGAGCAATGAAGCCATGCTAAAGTCCAAACATTGTGCCAGAACCCAATGACACAAGGGGCTGGAGATTGCGTGGGGAGGGTTCTTAAGGGGAGTGCTTATGCAGTCCTACTAATCAGGAAACACATGGTTGTTATGTCACAATGGGCTCACAGCCACTTGAACTTGGAGAGTCCTGAGGCATCTCCTGCTTGCCCTATTGCTATGGCAGCCCAGAGAGCCAAGCAAGAGAAAGCTGAAGGAAGGTGCCCCTGTCTTGTTTGGAAGACTTCTCAGTGATGTGTGGCCTACGGAAACCCAGACAGGCCGACAGGAGCACATGGTTGACCTGAGCCCATCAGATTGTGGGAATCCATTCTTCACTGCTAGCCAAAGCATCCAGATCCCACGGTTTTGAATGTCTACAGGCCTGTGTTCCAGCTGGGGCTGGATCTGACTTTCCAGAATAGGCTGCCATATATCTCACTGTGATACCCATGCTGCCTTGATTTCAGTGTCCCAGCAGACCACCTGTTCTTAGGGTGTGTTACTATGGGACTGGCAATGTAAGAATGAGTTTACATGGTGGTCCAGGCACCTGTTGATCTGACAGAATTTCTTCTCTGCCCTGCAGGATACATTAACCCATGGGCAAGGCAACTTGGAAGAAGTTGACCTGATTCTCCAGTGTTTCCTGCTATTCATTAGGGATTGCTCCTGCTGAAAGGTACTTTTCTTACATGAAGGTCCACAAATTCATTGACTGCAGAACATTTGCTATTTAGGAGCAATGAATGTGTGTGTGTGTGGTTGTGCGATATTTCTAGTTTGCAAATGTGTTAATTTCTTTGTTTGTTCTAATAAGTTCTCATTCTACCAACTCTTTCACAAGCATTGTGTAACCACAGTTAAGGCAAGCATATGACCATTTCAATCAAATTCTTTGTTTGACACTGTGGAATTTGATGGAATCCACCAGGCTGTGCTGGTGTTAAATGACTTCTGATTTTGCTAAGCATTGCTGTACATACAAGCAAATAAATTCATGGACATGATGACATTTAGGATATTACCACTTTGTGTTTGTGTGTGTGTGTGTGTTTGTGAATGTGTGTGTGTGTTTGATTGTGTGTTTGTTATCTCTCTCTTGAAATTTGCCTCAGTGATTTTAGAAATTAGCTTAATTTGCTATGTCAGCTTGAGGAAAAGTCTTGAGTCACCCTGACTTTTAGGCTTTAGTTCCTTGAATGAAAGATATAGTGTTTTGTCACTGAGAAATTTGCAGAAATGAATGTCCTTCCCGAGGGTTTTATGGTATTCCCAAGTTTGTTGTGTTCCTGAACATTGCCGTTGCATGGAGAAAGGGATCAAATTTCAAAGACTAGGATACACTAGGCATTCCTTGTCTATCCCCTGTGTGATCCAGTGCATTTCTCAGATGAAAGTGAATTAATTTCTTTGTCCACCTTAAGTGAATTTCTATGGTCACTTCCACGCTCTTGGCAGCCAGTGTGCGCGTTTCCATGTTTTGATGAAGTTAGGAACAGACAAGCCTGGAATAACAACATCATGGTTCCCAAAGTGCTACAGTTTGTGTCCACATAAGGGAATAACCTCAGGTGATGTGAGATGTTGGTCTGAAGGGAAGCTGCCTCATCAAATGTGAAAGGAGTTTTCCTGCGTGACAGAAGGGCAAAGTGTTTGAGGCATTTTTGTATTCACCACAAGTAAACACTTCTTATCGCCCATAATATATTCTAGATTGGGAGTTCTTGGAAACAGGAGAGAAATATCATCCCAGTTCCACCTAGAGCAAGCGGAGGTGGGAATATGGAGAAATGAAGCCATGCTCAGATCCAAACATTTTGCCAGGACCCTATGACCCAAGTGGCTGGAGACTGGAGGTGGGTGGCTTGAAGTTTAGTGCTTTCACAGTCCGACCAATCAGGAAAGACATGGTTGTGATGTCACAGTGGGCTCACTGCCCCTTGACCTTGGAGAGTCCTGAGGCAGCTCTTGCCTGCCCTGTTGCAATGGCAACCGAGCCAGCCAAGCAGGAAGAAGCTGAAGGAAGGTGGCCCTGTCTTGTGTGGAAGACTTCTCAGTGAAGTGTGGCCTAGGGAAATGAGGGCAGGCAGAACGGGAGCACATGGATGACCTGAGTCCATGAGATGGGGAGAATCCATTTTTCACGGTAGTACTCACACAGGAAACAGCAGATTTCAAACATAGGCTTTCAGAAAAAACTTAATATTTTAAAAGGAGCAATTATATACACATGCACACTGAACATTGCATGCTCAAATTTTTTTTGGTGGTGCAGAGATTTGATGTCAGAATTGAGACACTCTGCTGGACTTATTTTCTATTGGGTATATTGAAGAAAGGATCTTTGCCCACGCAGGTTTCAAACTGCCAGCCTCTTGATTTCTGCCTTCCAAATACCTAAGATTACAGACATGAACCACCAGAGCTTGGATGCCTCCTCAATTTATCACGGAAATGTTGCTGTGCATAAAGGCTCATTCAGACCAAACACAACAATTGTAGTTCAAAGCTCAATTTCACCAATAGATAGGTATTTCAGAAAAATAATCAATGAGGAAATAGCAAAATTAAATGAACTATAGATCAATTCACTTAAGAAATATATACAGAATGTTTTATACAAGACGTGAAAAATGTACATTTTTTCTCAGTATCTCCTGGAATTCTCTTAAAAATAGATCATGCTTTTTGGGCATAAAGCAGGTGTAAATATGAAATAAATTTGAAATAACTATTTATGTTTTAGTAGATCATAATTGAATAAAAGTAGATTATAGGAGTGAAACTACATAAAATATATGAACACATGGAGATTAAACATTACATTTTGTACAATTAATTTGCAATGAAAAAAGCAGGGGAGAAGTTGAAAAAATCAGTGGATCAAATTAAAATTAAAACGCAGCAAAGAGAATGTGTGGGAATCAGTGAAAACAGTTCATAAAAGGAAGTTTATATATAAATGATGACATTAGACATTCAGAGGACATGCAGTGTAATCCAAGATACTTGTGAAATGGAGATAAAAGGATCATGGTCTAAGGCTGATCAGAGAAAAAACATGAGATCCTATCTGAAAAAAAATCTATGAACAATCAAAGAACTGAGACGTGACTCAAGTGGTGCATTGCTTACCTAGCAGGCACAAGACCCTTTGTTACTCCTGCAGAAAAGTGAAAGAGAGAGAGAGAGAGATTTTCAGGTATTTCAAAAAGAGCAAGCCAATCTCAAAGTTAGTAGAGAGATAAAAAATGATGAGATTAGCCAAATTTAGAGAAAAGGAAAAAGAATAAAGCAAAGAGTTCTCTCTTTGAGAAAATAAATAATATTGATAAATTCATCACCATAGTAATCAAAAGAAAGAGAGAAAAATGCAAACAATAATATAATTAGAAACATATATATAATATTACAATGGACAAAGCAATATTATGAAAAACTGTTTATACTATGGGGAGGACACTAATGGAAGAGCAAGGGTAAAGGTAGGTTAAGAAGTTGAATCTTGATGTACGAGATGTACATCAAGTTTATCAAAAATGTCAAGAATAAATTCTGAAAAGAATAATATATGAATCCAAACATTGTGAATGTTTATAGCCTATCAGTATCATTTGTTATTTTTCAGACCAATTTTTTAAACAATTTGCTACTGAAAATATATTATGACTGAAAGGCAGAATCTGCTAATTTTCAACATCAGGAGAAACCATTGTGGCCCATAAATCTGCACAATTATTATGTGTCAACATAGTAAATAAATATGTAAGTGTCAACATAGTAAGAATTAAAATATAATTTCAATTAGAACTTTCATCATATGGATCATTATACTATGAAAACCTTTAATTCTTTTCTCTATATTCACTACTAACTTTTAGAAAACGTTTTCATTAAAATAAAATGATTTAGGTTTTTTCCAAGATAGTGACTAGAGGAAGGAAGCAGATAGCATATGTTCCTTAAAGTAAAAATTTTCCTAAGATGCTGGAGACACACTGGACAGGAAAAAACAGCAAGAAGAGGAAATTCTTCAACACTTCCACACTGCAAGCATACACATAGCTCCCCCACATCACAGAATACAGAGAAACAAGGAGCTCTCCTGTGCCACCAGGCACCAGCTCCTAACCTGCTTGGCAGACCCAAAGGTGAGCAAATAAGTGTCATGTGGTTCCTCTACAGCCACACCTGGGAAAAATCAGCATAGCTCCCTGGACAGACTGACAAAGAAAATGAAAAAAAACTGAATAATAAATAAGAAATAGAAAAAATGGACATATGGCAAGAGGGCAAGGCTCCCAGAGCACCAGTGAGTGGGAGAGGGGCACTTGCCCACCCGAATTGTAAATAAACAAGCCTACAGGAAAAGGCAGGTGTAGCATAACTATCCCCAATGTGCTTGGAGAGGGAAAAGCTTGTAACAGAGACTGAAGTGAGGCACAATCCACCAGAGAGTGGGGGTGCACTTGCCTATATGAATTGTAAATAAACAAGGGCTGCAATTGCAACAAGCTGATAGAGCCTTACACTGGAGAAAAGAAAAGAGGCAGGCATCCACAAGAACAATAAAAATATAAAGTCAGCTGGACTAAGTGAGTGTGATGTCTTATCCCTGAAAATTGTAATAAATAAAGCCTGCAGCAACAGCGGGCTGACAGTAGATGGCAGGTGAGCTGCACCCTCAAACAAAGCAGATAAAGTTTCACTAAGCTGTCTGTAGATCCAATCACCAGGTGAGATAACCACAGGGATACTGATTAAACACCAACACCAAGACTAGATGCTGAAGGAACAACACCACAACTACTAAGATGGAAATGACATGGTTTCAGGACCTGAAACTTTATTCTTTTATAGTTTTATGTTCTTTTTCAATTTTTTTCCTTTTATTATCATCATTTTTTCCCTTGAAGTGACAAGGACAGAACTACTACTCAAACACCAAAACCAGGACTGGATGCTAAAGAAGTAACACCAGAAACAGAAATATTAAGGCTGAAACTGCACTGCATTTGAACTTGGTTTTTTTTTCTTCTTTCTCTGTCTCTCTAATGCCTGTTTAGCTCACTGCTGATTAGTACACTATCTCTCCCTGTTCATTTCTTTGGATCTGTATCTTTTCTTCCTTCTCCTTTCTTTTTCTTTACCTTCTTGCCTTCTTTCTCCACTTACCTTTCCACTCTAGATACCATCATTTTTACTATTACTAGCTAGACAATACTAAATTGCACACAGTACAAGGACAGTAACAGCAGCCAGTGGAATGAATGGAAGATGGAAAAAGATGGAAACCATAATTCCCCCAATAATAACTTACTACAGGAACCAGAGGGATATGAAGAAAACAGAAGCCCAGATTCAGTTATCAATGAAACAAAGATAAACTATGACAAAGGACCCAATAAAGCCAACAAGAACACTCTAAAAGAAGAAATCCTACAGGTAATCAATGAGAACTTTGTAGAAATGATACTGGTTAGGGTCAACCAAAATGTACAGGAGACAATCAAGAAATACCAAGACAACAAAGACAGAGAATTGGAGGAAGCACAAGAACATATAAAAGAAATGGTACAAGCACTATATAAACACGAAAGTGAAACAATGAACATCATAAATAGAGAGATAAATGGACTGAGGATGAAAATACACAATATTGAAGAGGAAGTGACCCAGGACATGGAAAACCTCAGAAAACAAATAAAACAGAAATGCAAAACAAAATGAGAGGCCAATCCAGGAGATTAGAACAAGCAGAGACAGAATCTCTGAACATGAGGATGAAATGGTAATTAAAGGAAAAACTGAAGAACTACTAGTCAGACAACTCAAGGCTTTGAAAGGAACATGCAAGAATTCAATGACTCAATCAAAAGACTAAACCTGAGAATCATGGGCATTGAAGAAGGAGAAGAGATGCAAACAGAAGGAATTTGTAATATATTTTGAAAAATAATAACAGGAAATTACCAAATCTAGAGAAAACTATGCTCATTCAGGTACAGGAGGCCTCCAAGACACCAAACAGACTTGACCAAAATAGAACTAACCCACAACATATTATCATTAAAACAACAAGGACAGAGAATAGAGAAAGAGTATTGAAGACTGTAAGAGAGAAAAAACAAGTAACTTACAAAGATAAACCCATCAAAATCACAGCAGATTACTCAACAGAATCATTAAAAGGAAGATGAGCGTGGGGTGAAATCTTATGGGTAATGAATGAAAATAACTTCAACTCTAGGATACTCTATCCAGCAAAATTATCATTCAAAATAGATCAAGTGATAAAAGACTTCAATGATAAGCAGAAACTAAAGCAATATACGACCACAAAGCCACCTCTATAAAAAATTCTTCAAGGGATTCTACACACAGAAAGTGAATGCCAACACAACCATAAAAGGACAGGCAGTACCAAAGCACAGGAGAAGAACAGGCATGAGAGTACAGAGTAACAGCAATTTAGCTGCACACACTCCAACCCTTGAACAACTGAGACAATTAAATGACAGGAATCACCACATATCTGTCAATACTAACACTGAATATTAACACACACAATTCCCCAATTAAAAGACACCATTTGACAAACTGGATTAAAAAGGAAGATCCACCAATTTGTTGCTTACAGGAGACCAATCTCATTGACAGAAATAAGCATAGGCTTAGGGTGAAAGGCTAGAAGAAGATTTACCAAACCAATAGGCCCCCAAAACAGACAGGAGTAGCAATACTTATCTCGGACAAAGTAGACTTCAGACCTACACTGAACAATGAGAAAAAGAAGGACATTCCATATTAATAAAAGGTGAAATATACCAAAAGGAAATAATTATCAATCTATATGCACCCAATGTCAATGCACCCAATTTCTTCAAACATACTCTGAAGGACCTAAAAGCATATATAGACTCCAACACAGTGGTAGTGCGAGACTTTAATAACTCCCATAATCAACAGATAGGTCATCCAAACAAAAAATCAATAAAGAAATCCTAGACCTAAATCATACCATAGAGCAAATGGACCTAGTTTACGTCTACAGAACCTTTCATCCAAATTCTACACAATAAACATTTTTTCTCAGCAGCCCAGGGAACTTTCCCCAAAATTGATCATGTACTAGGGCTCAAAGGAAGCCTCAGCAAATATAAGAAAATAGAAATAATAACATGCATTCTATCTGATCATAAAGCATTAAAACTAGAAGTTAACAACAATAATAATATCAAAAAGCATGTATGCAACTGGAAACTGAACAACACATTGCTCAATGACCAACGGGTCACCAATGAAATAAAACAGGTAATTAAAACATTCCTGGAAGTTAATGAAAATGAAAACACAAGCTACTGGAACCTATGGGACACAGGAAAGGCAGTCCTGAGAGGAAAGTTTATAGCCATGAGTGCATATTTAAAAAAACAGAAAGATCTCAAATCAGTGACCTAATAGTACATCACAAACTCCTGGAAAAACAACAAAAAGCAAATCCCAAAATAAACAGAAGAAGAGAAATAATTAAAATAAGAGCTGAAATCAATGAAATAGTAACAAAAAAATCCATACAAAGAATAAATGAAACAAAACGTTGGTTCTTTGAAAAAACAAACAAGATTGACAGACTCATGGCAAACATGACTAAAATGAGGAGAGAAAAAATTCAAATCAGTAAAATCAGGAATGCAAAAGGGGAGATAATAAAAAACACCATGGAAGCCCAAGAAATGGAAGCCCATGAAGAGACTACTTCAATAACCTATATTCTAATAAATATGGAAATTTTGAAGAAATGGATAGATTTCTGGATACTTACAATCATCCAAAACAGAACCAATAGGACATTAATGACCTGAATAGATATATAACACAAAAGGAAATTGAAGCAGCAATAGTCTCCCAAAAAAGAAAAGTCCAGGATCTGATGGATTCACTGCTGAATTATATCAGACATTTAAAGAAGAACTAATACCAACCCTCCTTAATCTGTACCACAAAATAGAAAGGGAAGAACAACTGCCTAATACATTTTATGAAGCCAGTACTACATTCTCCCCAAATCATGCAACGATGACTCCAAAAAGGAGAATTAGAAGCCAATCTCCTTAATGAACACTGATTCCAAAATACTCAATAAAATAATGGCAAGCCAAATTCTACAACACATCAAAAGGATCATTCACCACGACCAAGTTGGCTTCATCCCAGGAATGCAGGGATGGTTCAATATATGCAAATCAATAACTGTAATACAGCACATTAACAGAAGCAAAGACAAAAAAACCACTTGATCATCTCAACAGATGCTGAAAAAGACTTTGATAAGATCCAACACTCTTTCATGATAAAAGCTCAAAGAAAACCAGGAATAGAAGGAATGTACGTCAACATTATAAAAGCTACATATGACAAACCTACAGTGAACATTATATATATTGGGTAAAATCTGGAACCATTCCCTCTATAATCAGGAACAAGACAACGATGCCCACTATCCCTATTTCTATTCAACATAGTACTGGAATTCCTAGCCAGAGTAATAAGGCAAGAAGAAGAAATAAAAGGAATACAAATAGAAAAAGAAACTGTCAAAATATCCCTCCTGCAGACAATATGATCCTATACCTTAAAGAGCCAAAAAAAACTACCCAAAAGCTCCTAGGCACCATCAACAGCTATAGCAAGGCTGCAGGATACATTACAATAATTATTAGCTTTTCTATACACTAATAATGAACAAAAAGAGAAAGAACATATGAAAACAATTCCACTTACAATAGCTTCAAAAACAATCAAGCACCTTGGAATAAACTTAACAAAAGATGTGAATGACCCTTACAAGGAGAATTATAAACCCCTGAAGAAAGATACAGAGAAGAACTATAGAAGGTGGAGAGATCTCCCATATTCATGGATAGGTAGAATCAACATAGTAAAAATGGCTATACTACCAAAGCAATCTACATTTTTAATGCAGTTCCCATCAAAATCCCAATGATATTCATCAAAGAGACTGAAAAATCTACCTTATAGTTCATTTGGAAACACAAGAGACCACAAATAGACAAGGCAATACTCAGCAAAAAGAACAATGCTGGAGGTATCACAATACCCAACTTCAAACTATATTACAAAGCAATAACAATGAAAATAGCATGACACTGCCACAAAAATAGATGTGAAGACCAGTGGAATAGAATAGAGGACCCGGATGTGAATCCACACAACTGTACCCAACTTATTTTTGACAAAGGCGCTAAAAATATATAATGGAGAAAAGACAGCCTCTTCAACAAAAACTGTTGGGAAACTGGTTAGCCATCTGCAAAAAACTGAAATTAGATCTATGTATATCACTCTGTACTCGTATTAACTCAAAATGGATCAAGGACCTTAATATCAGACCTCAAACTCTAAAGTTGATACAGGGAAGAGTAGGAAATACTTTGGAAGTAATAGGTATATGCAATGACTTCCTCAATAGAACCCCAGCAGCTCAGCAACTAAGAGAAAGCATAGGCAATCGAGACTTTATAAAAATAAAAACCTCTGCTTAACAAAAGAAATGATCTCTACACTGAAAAGACCACCCACAGGGTGAGAGAAAATATTTGCCAGATACACATCAGACAAAGGACTGATAATAAGAATATATAGGGAACAAAAAATTAAACTCTCCCCAAACTAATGAACCAATAAAGAAATGGGCAAGTGAACTTAACAAAACTTTACCAAAGGGAGAACTTCCAATGGCCAAAATACACATGAAAAAATGCTCACCATTTCTAGCCATAAATGAAATGCAAATCAAAACTACACTAAGATTCCACCTAACCCCTGTTAGAATAGCCATCATTAGCACACTACCACCAACAGATGTTGGCTAGGATGTGAAGAAAAAAGAACAATTCTATAGTGCTGGTGGGAATGCAAACAAGTACAACCACTCTGGAAAAAAAATTTGAGGCTTCTTAAAAATCTAAACATTGACCTGCCATTTGACCCAGCAGTACCACTCTTGGGGATATACCCAAAGTAATGGGACACAGATTCCTCCAGAGGTACTTGTACACCCATGTTTATTGCAGCACAATTCACAATAGCCAAGTTATGGAAACAACCATGATACACCACTACTGCATGGATTAAGAAAATGTGGTATTTGTACACAATGGAATTTTATGCAGCCTTGAAGAAGAATGAAATCGTATCATTTGCAAGCAAATGGATGAACCTGGAGAACATCATCCTGAGCGAGGTTATCCAGGCCCAGAAGACCAAAAATCATATGTTCTCCCTTACATGAGGACTTTAGATCAAAAGCAAACACAACAAAGATATTGGAATAATGCAGAAACTTTAAAGCAACAGAGACCAATAGGAGAAGAGGACTAGGAACTAGAGAAAAGTTTAGTTCCAGAAGAATCAATTTAGAAAATAACAAATATGTACATGGAAGCAATACTGGGAATCTCCTTATATAGCTATCCTTACCTCACCTATCAAAAAACTCCTGGTCCTCTTTATTAGTATTTTACCTCTCTCTTCATCAAAATCAGAGATAAGGGCAAAACATTTTCTGGTTGGAAGCAATGGGTTAGTGGATGAGTGAGGGGTGGGAAGAAAGGGAGGGGGCAGGGAAGTGGGGAGTAATGACCCTCTCACTGTATGCACATATGAATAAAGGAAATAAACAAAGAAGGAAATGATTTAAACAAACATTGGTTAAAATAGAATAATTTTAATGTGATAGACGTACAGAAAGAAATCAAACTCCTTTTAACATATTCAAGTAAAAATTATAAGATTCTAAAAAATATATTTACATTCCAGTTCAATGATTTGAATCCTGTAAAATATATGGAGATTTTGAAAAGAAAATAAAAAACCAGTTTTAGCAAAATAAGTTTTATTTTTAAATACAAAATAAACACAGCTGCAGTATTATCACAGAAAATGTTGACCTGTCACTGCCATTTACATTCAAATATACATTGTTGCTCTTTATCCAAGTGGGCCAGGTGACAAGGAAACAGCATAGTCACCATCTTCTGTAAAAGTAAAATATCTTCCCAATGGGTAGAGATTCAAGAATTGTACCCAGGGTATACACTTCCTTTGGAAGTAGGAATGACCTAAAGTGAGTGCCATTCTTAATTTATGATCAGAGTCAAATAGCCTGGTTAGCTGATCACTAATTTAAAGGAAAAAGACTATATGATCCGAGAAATTATGGGTTTATCTAGTGGCATTTTGGTAGGCATTTGGGATGGTGCACAGATTGCAGACACCTTTGTATGACATGTTTATAATTATCAGTAATCATTCACCACAAAAAACGGCAGTGAGGAGGAAGAGTAAATGTCTCCACCAGTTTACATTAAGCATGTTGTATCCCTGCCTCCTCACCACTGATGTTGTAAGTATGTAAACAATTTATATGAATGCCAATATGTAAATAAGGTATGCCAATTTTATGCTGCCAATTTAGAACTCTCCTTCTGGAAGATCAACTGGTTATCTGGTGGTGAATCTATTTATTGCTAATTAGAAATAGAAGTTACTTGTGAGTATGGATTTGGGTTTCTTCCAGCTGTACTTCAACCAACAATATTATATTTTTCCTTATGAAATGCATGCTATTAACAGCATTTACCAAGACCCCATTGCATAATGAAGGAAATATAGAACTGCACCTATGATCATGAGACCCACTGCTCCTACCACACAGGATTCTCCAAAAAAGCAGCTATCTTTCTAGAGCACTAAAATCACACGATGATTGTGCTGCTGAAGACCCCGCTTGGCAGTAATATTCTATCAGAATGTTGGGCCATTTTCCAAGAGGCACTATGCACAATGAATTAAAATGGATTTTGTCTCCTTACAAGGAAAAACACCTGGGTCTGGAAACAAAGATGGAAGCAAAAATACCCTGCATTGTTAGTATCCCCAAAGACTCAAATTGGAATTCCTGTCCACAAACTTTGAAGTCTACAATCCTGGAGGAAATGGTGGCTAAAGAGAGGAAAATCTTGACAGGCTCAGCAAGGTAATAAATATGGTGTAAGGTAGGCATTCACTGTCACTTGGGTACCATGGATTCTTAGTGTCAAAGAGTGAGAAGATCAAAAAGAATTTCCAAGCTGCCTTGGCAAATTGTTTATAAGGAAGCAGAATCAATGCTATATGTTGGAGCTGAGAGGAATATGTGGGGAACTGAAATGAACTGGTGACAAAAATTAAAGAAAAATGCAATAGAAATCAAAATTCAGACAAAGAAACAAAATATGCTCTGTAATTGTCAAAATTATTAAGGAAGCTTGGATTTTCACATTATGAATTGTATTTAAAACACATAGACTCCATCAATGTAGTCACTATCCTCACAGTATGTTCACTCACCTAAATATAAGAAACTTCCTGCCTATATTTTTATACATAACTAAAAGTGGAGAATTTTAATTTACAAAAAATACAAAACTCAAGTTTAGATACGAATAAAGCATTCATCACACATAAAGTTGTATGTCAGTATTTGAAATGTGAAGTACTAACATATTTAATAATAATATTTGGAGAAATTACAATAGCTGTTTAAACAAATAAAGAACAAACAGTTGTTTTGTGAATAATTTATTTTGATGTAATTGAATATTATAAAGAGCATATTGTGACCATGAAAATGGGTTAAATGCATTTAAAGATTATACCTCTATCAAATGTGGTTTAAACATTTTACTTGTTTTACTGTTGTTTTCTATTTTTATTTTATATTTGTAGTTATCATCAAGGAAAAAATGATTGTTCTGTCAACTAAGCCACCGATGGAAATACACTCCTATATATTGATTTTAAATAGAGTTGCTCATTTTATTGAGGAAGATATCGATTACTATTAAATAACTTCCTAATTTGTTCATATTTGTTGGTCTTTCCAGAAAACAAAGGATGAAAATTAATATTCTCAAATTTCATTTATTACATAATGTTTAAAGTCCAAAGATTTTTAGAAATATTTAAGTTCTTTACCTAACTACTGAAGTCACGAATGTCAGATGCAAACATCAACTCAAAACATTATAATGATATTAAGATTACACATCACATCTTTTAGGAGTGACTACCATGAAGAACATAAACAAAAATGTGTTGGCAAGGATGTGGGGAAAAGGAACACTCATTCTTGCTGGTAGAAATATAAGGTGTTTCAATCACTATGGAAACTGTATGGAGGCTTCTTAAGATACTAAAAACAGTAATACCACTCCTATGGACATACCCAAAGGAATATGAATCAACATACAACAAAGGCACCTGAACAACAATATTTATGCAGCACTATTCACAACAGCTAAGCAACAAAAACACCCAAGATGCCCCACTACTGATAAATAGGTTAAGAAAATGTGGTATTAATACACAATAGAATTTTACTTAGCCAGAAAACAGAAGGAAATTTTGTCATTCGCAGGTAAGTGGGTGGAACTGGAGAACATCACCTTCAGTGAAGTTACCCAGACTCAGAAGGCAAAAAACCACATGTGGATTATAGACCTAGCATAAATGCCACAATATTATGAAACAATGGTCAAACTAAGGGAAGGTCATGTATGGGAAGGGTAGGTTAGAAGAAGGAAACTAAGGAATTGAATATGGTTGATATACTTTCTGTATAAGAATAAACACAGAAATCTTAAACTGGCTGAAATCACCATAAGAAAGGTACTAAGGTAGAATGAAGAAAATTAGAGAAGAAGAAAGTACTGGAGCTACAACACATATATACATGAAAATATCACAAAGCATCTCCTTGTGTAGCTATCTTTATCTCAAACTAAAAAATGTAATTGTTTTCTTATTTTATTTTACAAACTCAGAGAATAGGAGGGTGAAACACGTCCTCTGCTTGTGGGGAGGATTCAGTTGGCACCAGTGTGAATGGGGGAGGTGTCATGGAAAAGGGGTAGCAGTGTGAATATAGCTGCAATGTATCCCCACCCAGCTCAAGAATACAGCAAAAAGAAAAAAATATTTCACACACAGAAAACCATATGTTAGGATCATCAATGTCATGTCACAATAAATCCTTTAATAAAAAAACAAAATCAAGTGAAGAGCAATAGGAACTGTGAGACCCCTGACTATCCTGAAACTTACCTATAAAGGCTAGACAATACCTGTACCACCGAATTAGTGGCAATATTTCTAATTTTGTCAGAATTCAGCCTAACTATTTCATCTAGAGGAATCATGAGCTGGAAGATGGTAGAATTCATTTTCCTATGTCACACTTTACTTCCTAGAAAATCTCCTTGAACTTTTTTCCCCTGGTCATTGCTAATCATATAATCCATTAGTAACATGAGACTTTGAAAGGTTTTTAAATAATACATTTCTCTTTTGCAGTGTCAAAATCCATTAATTTATTTAATTAGAAGAGGCATTGATTTTTTAGAAAGAATTTTCATTGAAAGCAGGACAGTGTGAAGGAGAATCGAAAGGAATAATTAGTAACAATGGATAAAAATAACACTTCTAGACTCACTGAATAGAAGCAGTACATCATAGTAAAACAGTGAAATCTCTATTCTTAAAGTATTAAATGTGCACAATATTATAATTTCAAATAATTAATGAATTTCATTTAGAAGTACAAAAGCACTTGTCAGTTTGCACTGTTTAATAAAAGAACATCTAAAACTGCAAGTCTTACTAGTTACATATATTTGCTCTATTTTAGCAGATCAATTTCATACCCATCTTCTTGTCTAATTAATCTTTAAATGTACATGATGTATCACAATATTCAAGAGGAATAATGAAGCAAAATGTCTAAAGCAATGCCATAATACCATAATCAGAAGAGAAGAAGATTTATTCTGTTTTCTAGGTTACTTTTTTTTTTAAAAAAAAGTTCATTCTTGAAGTGTTTATAACAGTATCTTGTAGCAGTCATTATTATAATGGGTCTGGTAGCATGCCTTTAATTATTTTAAAGACTCTTACTTTCTTCTGCTTACACAACCTCCTGAAATTCTCTTACACTGGTATCACACATGACACAAATTAATGTGATTAAAATACATGTTTATAAATTTCTTTTTTGAAAATTGTCTCCATGAGTTTTTTATGCCTTACGCTTTCACCAGTAAAGGTTATGCTGCGATCCCAGACCACACCTCTGAGTCTTTGGAAAGTGGGATGACGAGGTGGATCTTGAAGGTGTCTAATTACTGGTAGGTACATAAATACTTCCACGCTGTTTTGCAGAAGTTTGGTCAGTAATAGTTTTTTCAGAGGAAAAAAATTGTTTTTGTTTTGTGAGAATGAGCACTGAAATATACTAATTTTTAATGGGCCATCTCAATATTTAGTTGTTTGATGTGTTGCACTCTTAGGGTGAATATTTTAACCCACAAAACATTTAAAGAATATGGCACATATTGCAGCCTATTTATTGATGCGTTTTTTGAGATGCACGTGTACTATTACTGGCAGTGCAATCCCCCTGATCTCTGTCCTGATTTGCTAGGTAACTTGGGTGAGCTCCTGGGGTCCAGCTGGAAGAAAGAAAAAAAACAAAATCCTTCCTTGTGGACCTCAGGATTTGAGGTCATGACCTCCCGCTCACAAGGCCAGCATCCTAGGACAATAGCTTCCCTGCCAGCTGCTGGCGGT
Organism: Castor canadensis; assembly: GCF_047511655.1. NCBI lineage: Eukaryota > Metazoa > Chordata > Mammalia > Rodentia > Castoridae > Castor > Castor canadensis. The sequence continues at coordinate 159,334 of NW_027395335.1, forward strand.
TTTGCTTCCTTATATTCCTTCTTTCTCGCTGGCCTGCAAGGCAGAGGAAACCAAGTGATGAAGCAAGCTGGCCAGTGCAATTCCTGACCTTAGCACTTGCTCACAACCAACAGGAGGCGGCGCTCGTTCACGGTGACATCTGCCTTTGAGAGAAAGGCAGGTGAGGGAGGCCTGCTGACCCCACTGTCACTTGTCAGCTGTCAGCTGTAGTCTGCAAGAGCCAAGGGTAAGGGAGTTTCCCCAGTCCGCGAGTCGGCAGCGTGTTTTGGTTGTGCAGGTGCCAGAGGCATGCCTTGCAGGAGTCAGGAGGAAGAGGAAGATCCGGAGTGGGTGGAGGTGGACCGCTGCTTCCTGGGGAGCAGTTTAGGATGTAGGGAGGCTAGGGCAAGGGGAACCAGCTGCAGGGAGGCCAGATCGAATTGGGGATCGCTGCAGTTGGCTGCCGGCCAGCAGAGCCCTGCTTCAACTGAGCACAGCTATGGACGCTGCTCTCGCGCCCTGTGGCTCTACCCGACCTCCCCTTCTCCCAATCCCGGTTCCCAGCCCTTCCACAGTTGCTGAGGTCCCGGTGGGCCATGGTCCGGCGCGGGCACCTGCTGGAGCCCTGTGCAGCCTCTTCCCGGACCGCAGTTGGGTGTCAGACTGAGCCCTGTTGCCTGGATGAGCTCGCAGCAGCCCCTGCCTGCTTCACAGACTCTACAGTGGAGTCTGGATCTGGGCCACCCTTGCCTCCTAGAACCTAAGGCAGCCACTGGTACCTAGACCCGGCTGTGCTCCCCAGAGCACAGCCTACACCTGCTTCTCAAGCCTCTGTGGCTTGGGGCAAATGTGAACCAGGACGCCCTGTGGAGCCTCCTGGCCAAGCACTGCTGTGCTGGATGCCAGGAAGCCACACATGGATGCATCACCTGAGGGCCCAAGAGCCAAGTGTGTATTTATCTATTCATGTATCTATGTAGTTATTGTTTTATTTATGTTCATTCATTTGTTCATATTTATATTCATTTATCTTTCATTTGATTATTTATGTATTTGTTTATTGATGGATTTATTCAATCATTTATATATTCACTGATCTATTTATGCATTTATTGATATAACTATATTTATGGATTTATGGATTTATTTGTTTAGTCATTCATTTATGTTTATTTATGGATTGAGCTATTAACCATTCATTCATTCATTCATTTATATATATATAGCTATGTATTTATTGATATAACTATATATTTTAAAATTTTTCTTCATTTATCCACTTATGTACTAATATATTTCTTCATTCAGTCAGTCATTTATATGTTTATGTGTTTATGTATTCAAGTATTTATTTCTCCATTCATTCATTTAATCATTTATATATGTATGTATTCATGGATATATCTATGAATGTAGTAACATATTTTCATTCATTTATGTATTCATTCATTTAGGTATTTATGTGTTTATGTATTTATTTACTCAGTCATTTTTATTTTTTATTTTTTATTGTTTATATATGTGTATGAATGTGGGTGCATGTGCATGTCTGAATGTATGTGTGTATTGTGTGTGAGTGTGTTTGTGTGTGTGTGTATGAGTGTATTATGTATGTAAGGTATGTGTGGGTGAGTGAGTGTGTGAGTGTGTGTATGTCTATGTTTCAACTAGTTATATTAAAGCTGTTATAAAGGACAGCTTTCCTTTGGGCTGATTGTAGAGTTTAACCTGTTCCATAGATTCATATTTTGAGTTTATATTCCAAGGATGTAAACTTTGACTAGATATGCAAATCAATTGCATCATCATTAATCCAGCCACTTGGAAATGTTCAGATTTCAGGGTTACCTTTGGCCTGTTCCAACCTGGAGCTGCCAAGCCCCAAGCTGCCCAATCTGTTTCCACTTTCCACATCTGCTGCCAAAGCTGTAAGAGCCATTTAGTTCACAGATCTTTTGAAATACACAGTTAAATCCTTCCTCTTTATCCAGCAGACTTTAGCAGATGGTAGATGTTGTCCCTCTCCTTTTGCTCTTTTAGATGTAAGCCCCTAGAATATGAGGTCATAACATGATTCCAGCTGTATTTTTTGGTGGTACTAGGATTTGAACTCAGGGCCTCATGCTTGCTAGGCAGGTCCTCTACCACTTGATCACTCCATCAGCCCCTTTTATGTTGAGTATTTTTGAGATAGGCCAATTATTTGCCCATGTTGGTTTCAAACTGTAGTCCTGATCTCTGCTTCCTGAGTAGTTAGGATTAAAGGTGTGAGCCACCAGTGTCTGGTCAAATTGTATTCTCACCATTAAATTTGCATTATTCAAAATTTTCTGTTCTACTATTGATTAATTGTAAACCATTTAGAAACTGAATGTTGAGCCAGGGTTGTATGTTAGTGGTAGAGGTGTTGAGCATCTACAAGCCCCTGGATTTGATCTCCAGCAACACACACACACACACACACACACACACACACACACACACACACAAATCCACACACTCTCTCTCTTTAATGTCATGGGTATTGATATGAGTTGTGATGATATTCAATCTATTAAACCTCCAGAATGGCAAAAACAAAAATAAAGGAAGGAAGGACAGTGGCAAAGAACTAGAATGGGGTCCTAATAAAAGAGATATGTGTCCAGAGAGCAGAGAGGTACAGATGGTCCAAGAAAAGAGGAAAGGCTGAACAGAGCAGCAGGAAGTATGTACAGCTCATGGTAGAAGCTCTTTATAAACACGTAAAAAGTACTGCAGTATCATTTAAACTGATAAGGCAATGCTGATGTGTGACAGCTAAATCCCAGCCCTTTGGGTATCAGCATTCTTTCAATCAGACTTGTACAAGTATACACACTTACACATTTTATTTATGTCAGGTTTTTTTGTGGTACTGGGGCTTAAATTCAGGGAATGTACCTTGAGACACTCCACCAGCTTTTTATTTTTTTCTGTGGTTATTTTCAAGATAGAGTCTTGTGAACTATTTGCAGGCTGACTTTAAGCCATAACACTAAATGTAAATGTGCTAACACCCCAATTTAAAAGGTTGTCAGGTTGGATTAAAAAGAAAGACTTAAATATATTCTACCTACACAAAAGTCACATTAAATGTAAATACACAATTAGTTAAAAAGTAAAGAGATGAGAAATATATTCTATCACAAATGCAACGAAAACTGGAGTATTGTCTGTCTATGTTAATATCACACAAAGCAGATTTAAGAGCAAAGAATGTTGCTTGAATATAGATGCATCACAATGATAACAGGATCACTCAATCAAGCACACTGATGGTTTTTATGAGCCTAATAACAGAGCTTCAAACCACTTTAAGAAAAAAATGATGCAATTGCAATAAGAAATGAAGATCCACGGTAGTAGAGGTTTAATTGTTCATTTCTCAAGGTGTAACGTGGAGGTAGACATTTAATATGAGCTTAGAGACTCTATTAATTTGGTCTAATTGATATTTATAGAGCAAAACCCCAATAGCATAATACATATTATTTGCCATGCACATGAAATATTTCACTATTCCAGGACATAAGACAATCTCAATAAATAAAATGGTTCAGTTCTTACAGTGGATTTTTTTAGCAATAACTGGTTTAATTTATAAATCAATAACACAAAGATATCTGGCAATTTCTCACATATTTGGATTCTACATTAAAAAATTTAAAATAATGCATGAGTCAAGGGCAATTTTTACAAAATAGAAAATATTTTAGACTGAGTGATAAAACAAATCACTCTAAAATTTGTGAGTTCTCCCTCATGTGTTACTTAAAGAAAAATTCATTAGCAGGAGATGCTTGTATTAGAAAAGGAAAAAGTTCTCAAACCAAGGATCTTAGCTTCCACCTTAAGAAACTAGAAAGATCTGGACCTGTAATCCCAGCAATCAGGAAGCTGAGCCTGGAGGATCACTAATTGAGGCTAGCCTGGGCTACTTAGTGAAACCGTGTCTCAATAAAAACAAAAGAAATCAACAACAAAAAAAGAAACTGGAAAAGAAAAAAAATGAGTAAGCCAACAAAAGAAAATCTGAGAGATCAATAATGTGGAAATCATAAAAAGTATGCAAAAAAATGAAACAAAACTCTAGTTCTTTTCAAGTTCTATAATATTAATAAACTCTTCCAGCAGTTCATGAAAAGGAGATATAAGAAAACAAGTATGTACAGAATAAAAGAAGTATCAAAATAACAGATCTGACAGAAGCTAAACAATAATGAAAGATAGTTATGATAATGTTGTGTGAGAAGATTTGACAGTTTAGATGAAATGGACAAATTCCTCAACAAAGACAATCATCTAATTTTATTCAACAAGAAAAAGTCAGAATATCACTGTATCTAATAAAAAAATTGAAGTTTTACCTTAAACCTTCCCCAAAGAAAAATCTAGGTCTACATGGCTTCAGTAGAACAGTCTGTCAAATACTCAAGAGAAATCATAAGACTTCTTCTAACCAAGTCACTTCCTGTTAGTGTCTTGTACTTTTCTCAGACCTGTACAGGTGTGCCATGGTAATTATCAGTTTACAAGGAGAACTATGTATTCCTCATAGGTGTGTCTGGCCACAGCTACAGGCAGATTCCAGGAACTTTTCAAATTTCCTCAAGAGAATGTCTGAGGAAAAATGAAAAAGTGTTCTGGAAATGTAAATACTATCTAAGAATAAAGGAATGTTAACTTATGGATAATTTTGAGGATAGCCTTTGAAACATGAGTGACAGAATGTTGCTGTCAGTGTAAATGGTTTGCATTTTCATAAGAACTCAAAATTTGTATTGCTTTATAAAGAAAGGAAAGGTTTAGAAGGCAACAGTTGGAGCAGTTAGAGGGGCTCATGCAGTCAGAGTGCCTGCCTAGCAAGCATGGGGCCCTGAGTTTTAACTTCAGTGCATCCAGAAAAATAAAAGAAGGTAATAGTTCAATATGTCATATTTTTCATTTTCATTTTTCCAAATATTGAAGATGAACCGGACAAGGCTATGTGGGGCAATGTAGGGCAATTGTGTTTAGATATCAAAGAGTAGACTGTCATTGTGTAACTGAAATAGATTTATTGGTATAGGTGTCATGACTATTAATAAGCATGGGCAAGGTTAAAAAATAAATAAAACTAAGTTAAATACTGAATCACCACACTTGAGATGCAGAGATTGATCAGGCTCACAACTTGGTATATTAAGGAAGATTCCCAAATGCCTGGCAGATCCATGTTGGTGGGCCATCTATCATGCTGGTAAGTCTAAAATGCTTTTATTCCATTATATTACACTAGAGTCATCAAGGTGTTGGTCCATCTAAGTATGGTCTGTTGACTCATTAATTAGCAGTTTGTTTTGAGAGCAGCATCCATAGTTATAGGTACTTGTCACAATGTAGGAGGATGTGCAAAAAACAAGCAGAGCCAGGAATACCTCAACTTCAAGGCCAAAGTCAATCACTCTTTGTCATCATACAGGTATAGATAATGGTTGCTCCAGTGAACACTGTGCATTAACCTCATCATTTCCTGCAATAGATGTGCTATTACTTGGACTCATTCCTGATGGTGAACACATAATCAGATACATTTCTCAAGATTAAGCTAAATGTATGTAATAGACTTAGTGAAGGTGGTAAACCTTTCAACTTGCTGGCAGACACTGCCCAAAGAAATGAAAACTTCCTTCAACCCTGTTTTCATTGATGTATCAAGAAATGAATGTGTGCTGGGGAGGTGGAAAGTTCATCCAGATCCTGCCTACTCTGAATCTAGAACACTTATCACGAGTGTGAGATAGAGCCATAGACACTGCAGTCATTTTTTTGTGAGAGTTCCAAGCTGTGGGTTTTAAAACCAAATGAGCCCATTTTTCTTCTGGATCTTCTTGTTAATATCCTGTACATATTCAAGTCTCTCCAGCCAGGTAGTGTTTGTTGTTCTGTGAAGTTGCAGGAGTGGAGAAGCTAATAGAAACCCCATTCCTCACGGAACCCAACAATAATTCGTTGAGAAGCTGTGCAGAACTGAATGAGAGAGTCAAACTCAAAGTGTGCAGTTGAAATCACAGTATGTACACAATTGCCCTGGTTCTAGCACAACTTGTTCTTTTACAATGTGGAAGCATATAAAATTTTATGGAGATTGAGATCAGTATCTTCTTTCACTGTGCCAGCCAGCACATATGTGCAATTAAGATTTTTCTAAAGCTATAAGAATAATTGTATTTGACCTAGAAAATAAAGGCATTAGATTTGATGATTTAGAAATTTCTTCACTTCATTTAAATGTGCTCATTTTTCTATTCTAACAGATTGTTCCTATTACATACATGAATGTGCTGTTGTTATTTTTTTTTAAACTTTCTTTTGCTGAGATCAGTGACTCACAACTGCAATCCCAGCTCTCAGGAGGATCATGGTTCAATGCTTTCCAGGGCAAAATTTAGTGAGAAACCTATCTCAACAACAACAACAAAAGAAAAGCTGGCTATGCTGGTACATGCCTGTTACCCTAGCTATGGGGGGAGACACAGGCTAGCAAAAAGGGATCATGGCTGAAGTGGTAGAGTGCCTGCTGAGCAAACTTGAGATCCTGGGTTCACGCCTGAGTACTGCCACACAAAAACGGACTCTATTATTATTATGTTGGTGTAATTTAGACATGTGGCAAATTACAAAATATTTACTTGTGTATATTTATTTGTGAATTTTACAATAAGGACTATTTAGCAAATACATGCATAAGAGCTATTACACAGAGTGCTGGGGATACACCCCAACAATCTCTAACATCTCTTTCTCCACATATTATACATATATATATATATATATATATATATATATATATATGTATGTATGTATGTATAATGATTCCAACTGCCTCTCCCTGTGGCTTCTTTTATTTAACATTGTGCATTTAAGATTCCTCCATGTCTTCTGTGTCTTTATAATTCTTTTTATCTCTGAGTAAAATTACACTCTATAGATTTACAAGTTTGTTTATATCCTCACCTATTGAAGGGTGTCTTAAGCTTTTAAGTTTTAGGACCACTGACATGTTCTCAGAAGTAGTGCTTTTCTACACATTGGAACTTTTCTGATAGTTCTCTTAACAACAATTATAATTTAATAGCTAATAACAAGGAGAAGAAGCCCTTGCTTCATCAATCAACTGTTCAATCCAGCAACTGGTAGTGTAACTTATATTAAAAATACCATTCATTTGTATGTTTCTGAACTAGGTTAAGTTGAAACATAGACAGGACTTTTTCAAAACACAAATGTGATGTTACACCTGCCCTGGTGATGGTCTTCTTGTGGCTCTCAGTTGCCAGAGGATGGAGTGCTAATGCTTTTGGATGATAGTTATTTCAACATCCTGGGCTTGCTTTCCTAACATCATCTCTATGTCTACACATCTTTATCCATTCTTATTAGAGACAAATTGTTTCTTGTCTCTAAGCTTTGACTTCTGACTTCTCTCCTGGGAAGCTCTCCATTAATATAATTGTTAATATTTCCCCAAATTTCCTTCATTCTTTAACATCACACTTTTAGTTGTTTGTTAAAAACTTAGCACAAAGCTGGCTGCTGGTGGCTCACATCTGCAATCCTAGCTACTTGTGAAGGTGATATTGGGAGAATGTTGGTTCCAGGCCAATCCAGGCAAAAAAAAATTTGCAAGATCCCATTTCAACAGAAAAAAGTTGGATGTAGTGGTGCATGCCTGTTTTCTTAGCTACAGAAGGAAGCCTAAAATAGGATGATCATAGTCCAGGCCAGTCTGGACAAAAAGCAAAACACTATTCTAATAATAATAATAATAATAAATCTAAAGGCACTGGAGTCTGGCTCAAGTGGTAGAGCACCTGCCTAGCAAGTGCAAAGCCCTACATTAAAATTGCAGTACTGCCAAATAGAAAAAAAATCAAACTATCAGTGATCCATGGATCTTTCATTCTTGTTGCAGTGATTTTTTTAAGTTCAGACAAGAGATTTTCAGATAACATATTTCCAGGATGAGACTTGGAAGAGAAAGATCCAACCTATCATCTAGGAAACTCATACTCCAGGGGAATAGGACATTAAATCCCAAAACACCCAGGCAGAAATTCGCTATGAGAGCTTGGAATGTGCCTGGAACTTGCTAGTTCAATGTCATGCACAGCATTTCCTTTCTATAGGCTGCCCTCCTCTCAAGCAGAGATAACCATTCATAACCTGACAGCTTCTGGCTGTCAGGAAGCATCATGGGAAAAATCTCTCAGAAAGAGAAGTTTCAACACTCCATGAAGCATTTCCTGAGTAGGCCCAACCCCATGGTAGCTCCCTCCCTTCCTCACAGAAATCACCTGCACATCACACCTGGACCACACTTTCATAGGCAGACATGTCTTTTCAATTGGATAGTGAGCATCTGAAGTCATTTGTAAGCATTGGACTGACTGAAAGCTTAAAGGGGGAAAAAGACAAAAAAAAAACCCATGAAAAGTACTCTAGAAGAAAATAAAGGCTGTGAATAGAAGCACATTTGATAGAGGGCCACCCAACTTTCACATTCTGATTAATTGGTACACAGAGAATAATTCAATCATAGTTGATATACATGTCCCTTCTCATTCAATCAGAGCAAGTCTTCTGGGAAAACACATTTGAATACAAAGTCCATGAAAGGGCTGTTTGGGGCCAACTCCACCATTTTTTTCTTTTTTTGCCTGGGGTATACATGTTGGTGCTGTATCCCGGCCTACCGCAGGAGAAGTGAGCAGATCAGATGACCCTGTTTGATACCTGAAGTACAGAACTATGTTTGCCCATCCTGGAAAGTGTCCCAGAGCTTCTTCATTCTCCAGCAACTCATCCCTGGTGAGTCTTGTCACTATTGAAGTTTGCTCAGGTGTCACAGGAAGGTTGTGACCACAGGCCCTGGACACTCCTCTTCTGGAGGGTGGAGTGGGGAAGGAAGAATAAGCTAGCTGTTGGCCATTTGTACCTCTTATATTGGAAATTGTCCATTCCATTCCTCTGTCCTTTTATTCATTGGGTTGTTGATTCTTTGGGAATTTAGTTTTTTAAGCCCCTTGTATATTCTGGTTATTAATCCTCTGTCAGATGTACAGCTGGCAGAGATTTTCTCTGATTCTGTAGGTTGTCTCTTCACTCTGTTTCCTTTGCTGTGCAGAACCTTGTTACTTTGATTCATTCCCATTTCTATCCTTTCTCTGATTTGCTGAGAAATGGAAGTTCTATTCTGACAGTTATTGCTTAGGGCTAGATGTTAGTGTTTATTCCTATTCTTTGCAGTAGTAATTTTAAGTCTTGCTTTAAAATTTGTGATCCACTTTGAGTTGATATTAGTACAGGGTGAGACACAAAGATCTAGATTGCCTTCTACAAATATAAATATCCAGTTTTCCCCAATGTTTGTTGAAAAAGTTTTCTTTTCTCCATCATGTGCTATGGGGACATTGGCAAAAATTTTTGGTAAAAAAATTAAGTGGCAGTGGCTGTATCTATGTGGCTTTATCTCTGGATCTTCTCTTTCTCTTTCATTGGTCTTCCTGTCTGCTTTTGGCCAGTATTGTGCTGTTTTTATTGCTAGGGTTCAATACTATAGTTTGAAGTCAGGTATTGAGATACCTCTAGTGTTGCTCTTTTGCTCAGGATTGCTTGGACATTTTGAGGTCTGTTGTTCTGTTGTGTTTCCATATGAACTTTAGGAATGATTTTCTATGTAAAATTTTAATTGGGATTGCACTGAACATGTAGATTACTTTTGGTACATAGAGCCATTTTGACAATATTGAGACTGCTGATCCATGAGCATAGGAGATCTTTTGATCTTCTGATCTGCATTTCTATTTCTTTCTTCAGTGATTCATAGTTTTCATTGTAGAAGTCTTTCACTTCCTGCACTAATTTAATTCCTAGGTATATTGTGAGGTCAATGTGAATGGGATTTTTTTCCTGATTTCTTTGTCAGTCTGTTGATATGTTGATATATAGAAAACTACAGTTTTTTGTATTGTGACTTTGTATCCTGCTTCTTTGCTGAAAGCATTTATAAGCATTGAGGGACTTTTGGTGGAATTTTAGGGTCTTTTATGTATAAAATCATATCATCTGCAAATAGGGATGTCATCATTATCCCTATTTGAATTCCTTTTATTTCTTTTTCCAGTTTTATTGCTGTGGCTGAGAATTCCAGTACTATATTGAATGAGAGTGGTGAAAGTGGATACTCTTGTCTTGTTTCTGACTTTAGAAGAAATGGTTTCAGTAACATTTAGTAGGATGTTTGCTAAAGGTTTGTCATATATGGTCTTTACTATGTTGAGAGACATTCTTTCTATTCCTCCTTTTTTCAAAGCTTTTATCATAAAATTTTATCGGTGTTTTGCCAAAGACTTTTTCTACATCAAGAAAATCTGTTTATATGCCATATTATATTTATATATTTGTGTTACATTTATTAATTTTATCATGGTGTATGACCCTTTTAGCATGCCAAATTCAGTTTGTAAGTATTTCATTGAGAACTTTGCATCTATGTTCATTAAAGACACTGGTCTGTAATTCTCATTTTGTGTTGTGTCCTTATCTGGATTTGGAATGGGTGTGATACTGTCATCATAGATCCTGGTTGTTTTACTTCCCTTTCCAGTTTGAGTATTGGTGTTCTTTTTTAGAAGTCTGGTAAAACTCAGTTCTTGAATTTTTGTTGAGAGAGTATTAGTGCTTTAATATCATTGCTTGTTATAGATACTTTTAGGTGGTTAACTTCTTGGTTCAATTTTGGTAGGCCAATGCATCTAGGAATTTATCCATTCTAAATTTTTGTGTTTTAATATTTAATTTTAGTAGTTTAATTGTTAATAACTTAATATAGGTTCTCAAAGTATTTCCTCTATTTCTTCTGCATTTCATTGCAATTTGTTTCTGATACTCTTTTACATCTCCAAATTTATTAATTTGTGTCTTTTTTCTCTTCTAAGTTAGATTGGATAAGGATTTATCAATTTTATTTATCTTTTTGAAGAACTAACTTTGTTTCATCAATTTTTTATAGAAAATATCCTATATTTCAATAATTTCTGGTCTTCTATTTATTTTTTACATCTGCTACTATAAGATTTGGCTTGTACTTTTTTTGTTTAAAAAGTTACTCAAAGCTATACACTTTCCTCTCAGCACTGCATTGGCTGTATCTCAAAGGTTCTGGTGGTTGTCTTCTCATTTCATTACATTCTAGGGACTTTTTGACTCCCCCACACCCCCTGTTCTTCAATAACTCACTGGTTGTTCAACAGTGTTTTCAGTCTCCATGTGTTTCAGTGTTTTCTATTCTGCTGAATTCTAGTTTTATTATATATGATTTGACTGAGTACAGGAAGTTCTTTCACGTTTCTTATATTTGGTGTTTTGTAGAACGTTCCATGGGCTGATGAAAAGAATGTATTGTGCAGTAGGTGGATGAAATACTCTGTAGATGTCAGTTATGTCCATTTGGTCTATCGTGTCCATTAACTCCAATGGTTCTTTGTAGAATTTTGTTGGTCTGCATGAACAATTGGTGAGAATTTTGTATTGAAGTCTCCCACTATTCATTTGGAATCTAGCTGTGCTTTTAAGTATGGTAGTGTTTTCAATGTAATTGGGGTGCACCAACATTTGGCATATATGTTAAGAATTATTATTCTCCCTGGATGGATTGTTCTCTGTACTCATATGAAGTGAACCATCATTGTCTCTACTAAGTTTGGCCTGCAGTGTACTTCTTCAGATATGTTTATAACTACTCCTGCCTGCGTTAGGCATCTATTTGCTTGGAAGATCACCTACCTCCTCTCTTCCCACCCTTTTTACTCTAAGCCAATGTTTATCTTTGTTGGAGAGATGCATTTTTCTTAATCAATAAATGCTTTTTAATCCAAGTTATCAAGCTGTGTTATTTAATCAGAGAATTGAGGCCATTAACATTCAGTGTTGTTCTCCAGGGCAAGCCCTCGGATTACAGTTTTAAAAAAGCTCTCAGGACAGCTTAAGTTCTGTTGAAAAGCATGTACCCTCCCATATTTCTGTCCAAAGGGTTGACATCAACCTGGTCACCACTAGCACCTCTCATACAAGTGACCTCCTTGGGGACAAAAAGGGGACCATCCAGGGACTGTGCTTTTGGCTATTTTTCTTCTTTACAAGCATCTGAAGAACCCAGTGTTTCCAGACTGGCCCGTGCTAAGGTCTCCACTGACAGAGTGTCCAGCCACTGAGTAAGCCCTCAGAGACCATGAATTCAGTGAAATATTGGTGCCATTGAAGCAGAAAATGTCATGTCCTCAGGCAAAGAGCTGGTGGTGTGCCAGGCCAAAGATGGAATCATAGGTAAGACCCCACATGCCCCACCCTTGGCCCCAGATGATGCCCAGGGTACTTCTCACATCCCAAGATCTGCATGGTTGTTGCAGAGTAAGATTTTTGCAATCAGCAGAAATTTGGAGAGCAAGTTCACCACTAATTAAAGTAATAAAAATGGCACATAGTTTGTTCAGATATGAAAAAACAGGATTGGGTATTGAGTCAGTGGCAAACCACTTTCCTAGCATGCATGAGGTCCTGGATTTCATCTCTAGCACCAAAAAAGAATATTTGAGAGGTTTCAATCCACAGAACAGCACAGCCATGTTGTCTTTGCCAAAAGGAGGTGGTGGGTGGATGCAGCTCTCTGAGTGGTGGCTGTTAGAGGGTCTCAGGCTGCTGCTTGGAGTGTTACACCAAGTAGCAAAGCCCCTCTCTGAAGATCCTCCTACAGGCTCCCAGCTACACTAAAAGTGGGAAAAGAGGGACAGGGCACCATTTCAGGACCTATGTGCACATGGGGAAGATATAACCACCAAATCCAGAGGTAAAGGGGACAAATGGGCCACTTCTTGCATTCACCTGAGTCTGCAATACGAGGGGTTTCTGCCTAGTGTAGGCTGTGGTCCACTGAATCCCAGGGGTCTACTTGCCATGTTTGAGCAGAGGTCTCCTGGGTTGCCTGTGGCTTAACTCCTGTTCAGAACATACAGTGAGCTGTGCTCATTCACTCACTTCCAGACACCTGGGAGACTCTGGAGAAGCAACCTGATGCCTCATCTCAGAGTTGTATTGTCCTTATCACTGTACTTGGTATCCTTTGGATGTGTACAAGACTGCAGGCTTCAGCTGATCAACCCCCACCCCACAGAAGCACACTGGGCTTGCCTGAGCCTACTGTGGCCCTGCTGCAGTCAAGCATTGCTCAGATGGCTCCTGGAGGTCATTCATGTCAAAGACTTGAGCTTTCTACTTGAGCCTCTTGAAAAACCCTGGAAAGTTTTCACCTGCTGTCTATTTTGAAATCTAGCACCTCAATTTTTTTCTTCATAGGCTTCAATAAATGGGAAGACTGTAATTTCCAATACTTTAAGTATCACTTTTTGCTTTTAAATTGTAAAAAATGCATAGTATAACATTTGCCATCTCCACCAGGCACAGTCCTGAGACACTGAACACAGTCACATTGCTGTGAGAAAGAGATCTGCAACGTTTCATTTGTGAAATGGAAGCTCTGTTTAAACAAGGATCCCTCCTTTCCAATTGTTCTAAAACTCCCATTCTACTATCTGTAAGGACTGTAGCACCTTTGAGACCACATGTATTGGGGTCATGCAGTATTTGCTCTAGGTTTGGATTATTTCACTGAACACAGTGTGTTCTCAAGATTCATTCATATTGTAGCATGTGTCAGAATTTCCTTCCTTTTTAAGACTAAATAATATTTCCAGGTATGGGAAATATTTGAAGACACAAACTTTTAGGTGCTTCCTTCCCTTGACTTGTATACCTTGTCAATTTTAAACACACTTCTAATGAAATAAAAAAAAAATCCCATTTTGCTTCCCAAATAAACAGGCAGTGTTAATTCTGAAGAGTATGTAGCATTGTTATCATTTTGCTCTTTTTCTGATTTTTATTTTTCCTTGTTCCTTCTTGGCTAAGTTTCCTTAGTAGTGGGGTTTGTTTTTTCTTGCATTTTCTTGGCAGCATCTACAATCTTCATCTGTGTGAGGATTTCAATGGGTTTTCTACTTTGCTGGTTTTGTGGTCACGAATTCTTGATTTTCATTATTGTTAAAGAATATTTAATTTCTCCTTCAATCAAGTTTTGCCAGACACACTAGCATACATTGACAGATGTTTTCTTTCAGGATTGGAAATAAATCATTCATTCCCCTCCTTGCATTTAGCACTTGTGCCAAGAAATCTGTTAGTCTGATGAGTTTGTTGTTATATGTGACTTGTTGTTTCTCCTTTGCAGCTATGGATGTTCTTTGTTCTGTATATTTCATGTTTTAACTGTAATATGTTTTGGGGAATGTTTCTTTTTTCTCCAACCTATTTGCTGTCTTAAAGACTTTCAGTGTATGCATCCATACCTTTCTAGAGATTGGGAAGTTTTCTGCTATTATGTCACTAAATGAATTATTTGTACTTATATTTTGTATCTTCTCTTCATTACCTTTCTTTCAATGGTGTCCTGGTGGGCTTACATGTTCCATTTATGGTTTTTAAATATTTCTGATTGTTTTTATTCTGATTACTCAACTTTATTTTCAAGTTTTCTTACTCTGTATTTTCATCCTGCTCCACTCTATTAGTAAAACTTTACATTGAGTTTTTTAATTTGGATTCTCACCTAATCATTGATTATTCTTGTCTTTTTAAATTCATGGCTTGATATTTAATCTTTTTACTGTCACTAAAGACCTTTATTGTGCAATTCTTTTTTTTTTTTTTTGGAGGAGACATATTACTTTGTTTTTTCCATGGAATTTGGGTTTTTATCTGAGGACAAGTTTTTTTTTCAATCTGTGTCCATTTAGTTACAAATTCCTTATATATTATTAAAGGCTCTGTAGTGGCTGAGTCATGCTGTATTATCTTATCTCTATATTTGGAATGGTAGTGTGGCTCAGTAGTCAAACATTCTTTAGTTCTTGGGATGTGGGATGTCACACCCTACTCTTCCCATGGAGATGAAGCTTAGCTGTTGGTAAATGCAGCTTTGAGATTGCACCAATTCCTAAGGAAGAACAGCTTTTGCTTCTGCACATCAGTTGTGTAGGAGCAAAGATGAATGTATGTTATCTAGGAAGATTCAAGGTCATAAGAGTAGTAATGGGAAAACAAAAGGGGTGTAAACCTAATGAATATTATAGGGGTATAATTTTATGTGGCAGAAAGGGATGTTGTCTAAGTTTAACAGAAGGGTTAATGAGAAAGTAGAGTGAGATAGGTAGAAGAGGTCTAGTTAATAGTGTGTGAGTAAGAAAGGAAAATTTAGCAGAGAGACAAACAAACACAGAACAAAACAAAACAACATAAAAAGAATCTGGCAATCTGTGTCCCAGATAAAACTATCAGTAACAACGAAGGATTGGATTAGTTAAACAGAAGAAAACATGACAGTAGTTCTACTCATAGAGAAGAAGAGCATAAAAATGGGGACAGTTAATATGAAATGAAAGTAGATATGGTTTAAGACTGCTGCTGAAGGAAAAAGAAAGTCTGCTGCCTGTTCTTTCTTACTGGTTTCTCTGCAACAGAACAGTCTGGGCACTCCTGGTCCTAGATAGGAACTGTATACCAGGTGTGGAGCATTCTGGGCTTCTGCAATGTCTGTGTGTAGAATCAGCACTGGTGGAACACATCACAGGAGATTCTGGGTGAAGCAAGGGGCCAGGCACAGTGGGCTTTAGCTTCTTGGCCAGCATCAGGCTGTGGGCATGGTGGGAGATTTTGCATCAGGCTTCATGGGTTGTGTTTTTTGGGCATTGGACTGGTGCCCTGATTACCTTCTGCCTCTGGGTTGTTGATTCCTTGCAGTTCTGTAGGGAATGCCGTGCAAAGATTACTGTTCAGTAAGGTACACCTGCGAGGAAGAATGCCTATGGTGTCACTAAGTTGCCTTGCTCCCTGTTTTCTATAATTTTCACTGTAGCAGTTATTCATATCATTAGTTTGCTTTATTTACATGTATTTTATTTTTGTGTGTTTGTTTGGCTATTGCAAATGAGTTTGCTTGCCTGATATCATCATAGTTCATTATTGATGTATAAAGAAGTCACTGCTTAATTTATCAATTCTAACAGTCTTTTAATGGAGTCTATAGAACTTTCTGTGTACAGAATCATATCTGCAAATACGGAAGATTTGATTTCTTCCTTTCCTATTGTATGTCTTTACTTTCCTTTGCATGCCTAAATGCTCTCAGTACAATTTCTAGTGCAATATTGCATAAGAGTGACAGGATAGGTCAGGTAAAATGAGGCATGCAAAAGAAGAGTAAGGAACTCAAAGGTAAACACTGTATTCGTAATTACCTTTACTGAAAATCTCACACACACTGTTTTGTCTGCTTTAAGTCTTACACATGCCATCAACAAGCTGCAATATCTAGGAAAAAGAATAGAGGAAGAATAGTACTCCCATCCTTTGGCCTTACCCACTTGCCCAACTAATTAGCACGCTCTGTGAATGAGCAAGGATATCTTAAAGAAGACACACTGGGGGAAAAAAAAACATCTGGGCAAAATCTACTGTGGACCCAAAGATATTTATAAGGAACGTACTTATCAGAAAAATGGCCATCTTTCTTGAAGGTAACATCTGGCAGGCCCATTCTTTCTTTAAAGAATGCCCACACACCCATGTCATTATGTCCCAAAATTTAATAGGCCAACATAAAAAAGCTCAGCCTTATTGCTAAGACAGTGTGACAAGAGTGACAGAATATACCATGTGTTTAGAACGAAGGGGAATGTTCATCCAGGGGGAAACCAAGCCTGCAGGCAGTGGAAGTTCTGGGACCTGATTTTCTGCATGGGTTTTGGGAACATAGTTCAGTGGTGCTGCAGCTGGGTCAGGAGAAACCAAGCCTGCTGATAGTGTGAGTTCTGTGAACTGATTTCCCACACAAGCTTCAGGAAACACAGTCCAGTGGCTCTGCTTCTGGGAGAACCAAACCTTCTGGCTTGTGCCTTCTGTTACCTGTGGACTAGTGGAATTCACAGGTCCTGCTTATCAGGGTCACTGGTTTCCCTGATATTTCAAGGTGAAGGTAGTGGATCCTGTAGTAGGAGGAGTGCAGAAATTCGTGTTCCTGTGTGTGCCAGGAAGCAGGACTTTCTGATGAGCACTGAATAATGAAGGCAGGAGTCACTTGGCAACTTCAGGGGTGGGGGAATCATGAGTTTGAACTTCATGTCATTCTTCCCCTTCTTTCTGTGGTTAATTGCTTCTCTACTTGTGGACTTGGAATGGGCTTTGCTGCTTGCTAGTTATGGGATCTAGTCGGTGCCTCTTGGGATCCTCTGATCTTCCTTTTGCAGTTTATTTAGTTACCGCTTGGCTATAAAGATGTCAGCAATTTGTCATCTTGTCCCCCCTACCACTCCAGAGAAGCATAATTCAACACCACAAAATTTTGTTTGGCCTTAAAACTTACTCACAAAACGTTTGCTAGTTTATATGACATCAGTGGAAAAATGTCATTATAACACATTAAATTCTAAAGTACATCAGAATAAAACTGAAAACTATTTTTATTATGTAGATTTATTTGACTTTTTGACATGTTTTACTATATGTTAGTTTTTAAGGGGTTTTCATTGTCACAGTTCCATATATGCTAGATTGTATGTTGCTTAGATTCATCCCTCCATCATTCTCTCTCATTACCCTCTCCTCCTATTTGAAATAATTTCATTCTTCTATTCTCATACAAGCATGTAAAAGTCATCCATCATACTTATCTGCCCTTCCTCCTCAAGTAACCCTCACAATTCTCACTAGTATCCACGCCAAACAGGACCTATTTTACATTACTGGCCTTAATATTTTATGTGTATACCCATTTTTAATAGGGTTCCCCCATGGCATTACAACCATGAATACATTATATTTTAATTAGATTAAACTCCTCTATCACTCTCCCTTAAACTTTTCTCAATCCTCACGTTAACCAACAGCTTTCAGTGTGTTTTGTTTTATTAACTTCCAACACAAGTGCAAGTTAGTGTATTGAAATTCATGAGAAGTACAAAATATTTGCACTTAATTAGCACAGAGATATTTCATAATTATTGAACTGTACAACTGTTTGTCAAGAGATTGGTGCATTTTTCATTGTAATAGAAATATTAATGCCATTGAAATCTATAAAAATTACCTTTGATTGTTTAAATTAGTCTTCTAGACTATTTTTCATTTCACTCAATGACTACTTATTATTAGGTGATAAATATTTATAACAATTTTTCTCTACACTCCAATATATTTAGAATGTATTTAGAATATTACATCTCTGAAATATCAAAAGTGCACCCCACTATTGTATATTCTCACTTTTATAAGCTAAACCAGATACTGAAGATCATGGAAACATTCCAGTGTTTATAGTGAATATTCATACTTGTAGATGTAGCATGTGAATACATGTTTCATTATAGGTAAAGTGTCATATTCCAATCATCTTTAGAATTAATTTGAATTATATTTTTTATATAAGGGGACTAAGTGGTTTTCCATTGAATGATTGCATATAATTTTTTATATTTTTATGTAATTTGTATGAACATCAAAAAGACCTTTTTATTTCTTCATTTTAGCTTCTAATTTGTACAGGCAGTACGTTTTACATGGCAGTGACATGAATTATGACCAAAGTTACTTTAACACAGGATATAAATGAAGCAAAAATGGTGTTGGAATCAAGGATACTGGGTGCAAAAGTATACTAGTAAACTACTTGAGCATGTTCTGTGATTGAATGTATTCCCCAAAGTTCATGAGTGACCCACAATGTAATAGTAATGAGAGCTATGACCCAATAAAAATGATTGGATAATGAGTGTTCTGTCTTTATGAATATATTAGATCTTTTTGAGAAATGGTGATCATTTAATGTTTATTTCATTAGGTTATTATAGGAAACACTGTATGGGAAGCTCAATTTGCTCTTGCTTGAGGTATGATGTTCAAAGGTGTGATTACAAAATATTTTCCTTCATGGTCTATAAAACAAATTTCCCCTGAAATATTATCTCTCCTGAAAGAATATAAATGGCTTGCTTTTCCTTCTTTGAGCTTTCAATATTTAATCTTATTTTGTTTCAGAGTCACATTTATTGTATATGTTTTTATGACAAATTTGAACTTGTTATTGTGAGGATATTGGTGTTTTAAGCAATATATTTTTTATTCTCAGTTGTTAGTCCAGATATTTATGCATTGTTCACTTTCTAACAAATTCTGTTGTGCTGAGCTGTGAAAATGATCTGGTGTAATTAGATTAGTAGGTTTTGCAAATTAAATCTAGACAGATTTTAGCTGAGTCAGGAATTTCACAAGTTTGAGGTCAGACTGGAAAATAGAGCAAGACTCTCTAAAAGAAGAAATAAAGACACTTTTATGAGAAATAAAAATGTTTCAGCCATAAAAAAATAGGGGAAAGTTTACTAAAAAGCAAGAAGCTGACTAAAAATGAATATAAATATTAGGCATTGGTGTGTGTGTGTGTGTGTGTGTGTGTAGGTGTGTGTGTGTGTGCACATAAAACAACTAGTGGAAAATAACAGAAAAGAAATTTGCACTGAAAAAGATATAAAATGTGCTGATTGCTAAATAATACACTTAAGATGACTCTTCAGGATATGCATTTAAAATAAACAATAAATGTTTCTGGAAACTAGAAATATAATATACATGAGTTTGAACTGTTCTTTGACACATCCATGTAAATTAACATTATGAACGTCTACACATATCTCACATTGGTGGTTCTGTGACAAGCCCTGCATGGCCAGCTCCATGGTAGGACCATGGAGAAACAATGAAAAGGGTTATAATCCTGTTTCCTCCATATTTTTCATGAGAATAGGGTCATTGTTTCAGAGCCAGTAGTGCAGAAAAAGAGCTGGATAGAGAGTGGAGAGAACTTCATGGGATCAACTAGTGTCCCCATTTCCTCTCTGACCATGTGGAAAATAAGTCAAAGGCATGGTTCTCAATACATTTTCATGTGTCACTCATGATGTCTGAGCAGAGTTATCATTTAGAGAACTGTAACTGATGCTTCACACTGCCTTCCTGATCACATGCAAATTTCTCTTTTTGTCAATAAAAATTTAAGACATATTTAGAAAGGGATTCTGTCTCTCATATTCTCCTCAGTTTTGCCAAGTTTATCCAGTATTATATCATTTTATGGCTTAGTCTATTTGTGTGATTCTTATGTTCTTTAATCATATTGAATTTACAAAGAAAATAGAAAAATCACTGCAGTTCACTAATATGAAGCAACTGTGAAGAGGCTCAGCCATTACTCTATTTGTACAGAAGCACATTAAATGTAGTGTAACCAGTTATTTTGTTAATGTGTGATGTGGTGATGATTTTAATTATGCATATATTCTAAAAGTGGAACCAAGGGAATGGCTGAAGTTTTAAAAACCAAACAACAAAACAATACAGAAAGTGGTTATTACTTTAGATGGGCTGGAGAACAGAAATTTAATTATGGGTATATTATAATTGGGATAAATATCACATGCTCATGTTGCCATGTGAAGTGTGTGAGTGAATTTGGCCCTGAAGTCACTAGAGTTTAGATAGTCTTTCAAACAGATTTGATGGGCTTACTCAGAGAGTGATGCCAGAGAGAGAACAGAGCAAAATGATTTACACTACAGAACTTCAAATTTAATAGGTAGAGGACATAGCTGAAACAAACAAGAGATATGATTAAAACTCTTGCAATGATATAAGAAAATAGAACAGTAAAATAATATAGGACAAAAATAAAAGGTTTTTTTTTTTTTTTACAAAATACAAGGAATGAGCGATTTAGCAAATGCTACTGACATATCAATAAATATAGAATTAAAATCTTGGCCACTGTGTGTACTAATGTGAGGATATTTAATGACTGCAAAGAAGCAACTGAAGCACAGGATGTGGCTGACAGATCTAATGGACTGGGATTAATAGAGAATGGAATTGGAGGAATGCAGGCTGCATATGTATACTGCCCTTTTGAAAGGTATTTCTGTAGAGGAAGAGTCACACATAAGGAGGTAAATGGATATCAGCACTTGGAGGTTGAGTGAAAATCAATCTTTTTGGAAGAAAGGCAGTCTGGGAGATCTCCCTGGGCTGGTGACTCAAGCCAGGGCACAAGTGGCCTTGCCAAGCCCAGAAAGGCTATAAGGATAACATTCCACATTCCTTTTTTTGGACCAGTTCTCAGTTTGCTTTGATTAGTTCATTGAGCATAAAACCATTACCTCAAATGCAAACAGTGTCAGATGCTTAGTAATTCCACAATAAATATTTCTTAAACAAAATAACAGAAATAAGATGCAGGGTTAGCAATCAACAGGGTGCTGGGAATCGGTGTGGAACCAGTATTCCTGGAAAGTGTCTTCCCAGAACTTCTTTGTCAGCAGGAACCCAGGAGACACTGAAGAGCAGAACTGTAAGAAGCATTGCAAAGGGTCAGGAGATACAAGCTAGAAACAGTAAATACATATATATTTCCTCCATAAAATATTCACCAAGTTATATTGTCAAGCAGGAAAAAAATAAAACATATTGAATAAATTGACCATGAAAAATTGAAAATTTCATTTTATTTAATTAAACATAATTAAACATTTTTATTTATAATTAGAATATGGCTGTTGTTAGGGCTCTTAAAGTAGATACACTTTAAAAAATAAAGTATAAAACACTATATATGATTTGAGTATTCCCTTTAAGATTTATGAAATTATAAATTAGATTTTTGAAAATGTCAATATCTTTATAATACAAATAGCAAAAGTTCTAGTATATTTTAGATGTGATCAACATTTTCACACTTCTTCCTCAAAATTACTTTCTGCTCTAAAAATGGGCTCTGAGGTTTGAGGTGTTACAATAATTTTCTGATTATGAACTACTAAACAGAAACATTTAAATCTAAGCATATCAGGGAACAGTAAACTTCCAGAGAGTTGACTTTGAAAACAATATTAACATTCTTCAGTAACTGTAAATAAATTAGGAAGTTCAAATATACGCTGAACTTATGTCATGTAATAGTACAACTGAATATAATTTGAAAAAGTACATTCAACACTTAGGTATGGAACCCAACATTTTTGTCTTCCAATACCAAAGCCCATATCAGAAATTTAGCTGAGAAAATTTCCATTATTATGCTCAGTTTTCAGTTTATGTTTAATCTAACAATTGACACTAAATTGCAATATTTGATTAGCTACATTTTTCTGATGCATAGGATTGCAAAGTTCAAAGTTAAAGCTACAATATCGGGCATAGATTAGAGAAAGAAAAAAACAAAACATCAGATTAAGAGTTTAAAAGTATATTGCATGCGTTATTCAGAAATACAAAATACTAAATATTCATAAATATTCAGAACATTTTTTCAACAACAAATGGTGAAATTTCATATTTTTTCACTAGATGATTAGATTGTCCACCTGTTATCATCAAAATTACATTCATTTATGATTCATTTATGTGTTTTAGGGCCCTAGCTTTCTTTCATTGTCTTGTATTTCTTAACCATAAGGTACTTGGATATCATGGGTTTCTAAAGCAGTTGGGATTATCAATTACCATATGAAGCATGACATTTCATACAATCATCAAAATTAATTGTGGTTTAGCTAAGATTCATCTGTTGATTTAACATGTGCAAAGCCCTTTTCTAGTAATGTGGTATACTTGAAAGTGAATATATTTTATAATCAAAGAAATTATGAAATTTTTTTTCAGTGAGATTCAGGTACATTTTAAAATTTTTATTTTATTGTTGTTCTGGGTTGGGAGGTACATTGTGGCATTTACAAAGGTTCTTACAATGTATCAAATATATCACAATTGAAATCACCCCCTCTACAATTCCCTTAATCCCCCCTCCCACCACTTCAATGGAAGACACTGATAATAACTTCTCCAGAACACTCGAATAACAGGGACTGTAATAATGACTAACCAGTCCCCACTTGACTCCTGTAACACACCTGTGACTGGTACTCTCTAGTTATGTATATTTTTGATCCCAGCTCTGATTCTTTGTCTATTTAAAGCTGAAGCTCGTGTCTTTATACCAGACATGACCAAAGACAGTCTGAAGTGTTGATTTTGCCTCTGCCTCTGGCATTTCCATTAAAATTTTAATAAGCCTGCTTTGTCTGTGCTTTACCACAGCTCTTTATTTGACATACATGGGTGAGTGGCCAGACATGGCATGTGGAATGCCAGGAGTTTGGGCCTGAGTCAAAAATTCCAGTTTTACTCCTAGCCAAGGAGACCAGAACACAGTTCATGTTTTGATCTCCAAACTCCAACTAGTTTCACTCTTCAGCAGGTAAGTGAACAATGGCCATGGAATCATTGTGGACCCAGGAAACTAGCTGCAGTACAGACTCAGATTCACAGATTCAGTTCTACTTAGGTGGGAATTGTGAGTTGCACTACAGAGCTAGGACAGAGAAATATGAGGCAAAGTGGTACAGAATCAGCCAGAGCCCTGTGCCTTGACCTTCAGTGCATTCTGCTTGGCTTGACAGCTTTGTGCCCTCTCAGAGGATCAATGAGACATTTCAGGAATTCCCCATGCTGAACCCATACTGCCCCTCCAGGGAGGAGCAATCCAGCCTGGGGACCTTAGGAGCAGTTTCGAATTGTGTCCTACACTCTTCACATCAGTGCACCTGCATGTGGCAAAACACAGATGGGACTGCAGCTCAGATAAAGCTAGATTAGAGCTCAGTCTCCCAACAGCCATTCTGATCAAAGCTTTTTGAAATTCAGAGACAAAAACAGCTGCTCCCCCCCATTCCAAGTGACAAGCCTGAGGAGAAAAGTCCACTGCCTTCCTTAGCGAGGAAGAAATGTTGACCCGTTTGTTACTTTCTTTCAATTTTATGTTTTATCCATCTCTGTACTTATTTTCTTATGTTTTCCTCATTATTATTTCCTATAACTTCTTCCCATATACTTGTCTTCTATTGCTATCCTGCTTCTTCTCTTTTTCTTTTCCCTACCACTATTTCAGTAATTAATAATACCTTTAGCTTTAATAATTTTAATCTCCTACTTAATCCCAGAAGTATCAAAATTTCTTTCTTTCCCCCTCTTAAGGCAGGTGTTGTTGATATTTCCAACTGTTTATTTTTTTTTACTACATTTAAGTATTGGTTTATTTTCAGATTGCTTTTGTAACTGCTGATGGATTTCTCTTGTCTGAATAGTAATAGGAATCATAACTCCAAGGTTATAGCCTCAATAGAAGGCTGCTTACTGAGAAAACCACATAAAATATAAATAAATAAATTTAAAGAAATATTCTTCACCCAGATTATCAAATCACAATGTAGAAATACACTAATTTATGGAAAAGCAAGGCAATTTGATTCCTTAAAAAAGCCTGTAACTCTTTAACCACCAAATTCAAAATATACTGAATTCGTTGAAATGCCAATTAATTCAAAATATAGATTAAAAATGATCAATGATCTTGAAGAGGTTTCAAACAAACAGATGAACAAAGTAAGAAGGTCAATCCTAGTCCTGGAAGAGAAATGATCAATGGAGATGATAAATACATCAAGGAAACTGACACTCTGAGAACATAAAAAATTGCAAACAAAACACTTCTCTCCAGGACTAAATGCCTTCACTGCTGATTTCTATCAAACTTGTATAGAAGGACTTATGCCAATTCTTCTCAAGTTGTTCAAAAAATTGAAATGAATGAACATTTCCAAATTAATTATTGGGGGCCATTATTATCCTCATACCAAAAGCAGATAAGGACATAAGAACAACAAAAATAAGCAAATTATGATTCAATATTCTTGATAAACATGGATGTAAAAATTCTCAATGAAAGATTAGCAAATCAAATCAAATGACACATCACAAAGATTACCCACAATGGTCAAGTAGGATTTATCCCAGGGTGAAAGCATGATTCAACATATACAAATCAGTAAATATAATATAACAACAGAATGAAGATTATTTTTTCATATGATCATCTCAATGTATTCAGGAGAAGCATTTGGTAAAATTCAACATTGCTTTATCATGAAACCCTGAAAGAGAAATTAGCTAATAAGGATAATACATGAAGATAATGAAGGCAGTATATAAAATACCCACAGCACATATCATTCCAAATGAGGAAAAAATGAAGGCATTTCCTCTAAGATCTGGAACAAGGCAAGATTGTGCACTCTCTTCACTCTTATTCCATGTAGTACTGAAAGTTTTAGACAAAGCTAATAGGCAAGGGAAAGCACTAAAGCATATTCAAATATATAGGGAGTAAATAAAAATTTCCCTGCTTACAAATGATATAATACTTTATATGCAAAAGGCTACAGACTCCACCCAACACCTGATTTAACTTACAAATGAATTCAGCAAGGTTTCAGGCTACAAAACCAACACACAATTCCAGTACCATTTTTATACAGCAATTATGAGTGACTACAAAAGAAATCATGCAAACAATTTAATTCACAAAAGCTACAAAAGTCTGTAGGGATAAATTATTCCAAGAAATTCACAAATTTATACAATGAAAATGACAAAACACTGATGAAAGAAATTGAGGAAGACACAAAAATATTGGAAAGACCTCTTAGGTTCATGGACTGGAAGAATTAATATTGTGATAGTGTCCATACTAACTGAAACAAGTTATAGATTTATTGCTGCCTCCATGTAAATACCCTGATATAGTTTACAAGCCTAGAAAAAATAATTCTGCAATTGATGTAGAAGCACAAAAGACCCCAAATGATCAAAGCAAACATAAAGAAAATAACATACTTAGTGACATCACACTGACTGATTTCAAGACATACATCAGAGCCATCACAACAAAAATAAAGCACAGTGCCAGCAGAAAAACAAACACACAAACCTGTGGAACAAAACAGAATCCTGAGAAATAAACACCCATCTACATCCAACTGAGTTTCAACAAAGGCACCATAAGCACACATTGGTGCAAAGACATCCTCTTCAATAAACAGTGCTGGGAAAACTAGATGTCCACATTCAGAAGACTGAAATATGACATCTCTTTCTCACCATGTTCAGTAATCAACTCAAAATAGATTAAAGATCTGATGTACAAGTTGATACTATGAAACTACTAGAAAACAGGGGAGAAATTCCAAGATACCAGTAAGGGCAATGAAATTTTTGATATGACCCCAAAAGTGCAAGAAACAAACAAAAATAAAGAAAATGGATTACAACAAATTAGAAAGGCATTTTTGTGTGTTTTTGGGTGATACTGGAGTTTGAACTCAAAACCTCATATTATTATATGATAATTTTAATTATCCCTTAGTCACCTGTATAATATGGAAAGAAAAAAGTTAATGTAAGAATGTAAGGAAGATTTCCTATTGTCCTTATCAGTTATGACTTTATATTTAAAATGTAGATTCTGTGTTCCCCCTACTTAGTCTCACAATTACACATTGCATGTTCAAATCTTACTGAAATTACACATTTTCTTATTAACTTTTATCTCCCTACTCTTTAATAATCATATTAGGCCTCTGTGACAAGGTAATATATTTTTCTTATTCTCTATTATTGTTGAATTTCAAATTTATCCCTGAATTTTGATAAATACTGTTTATTATAACTACTTAATTTCATCAACTATTTTTGATCATTCTCATATATGATGAATGAAGTTATTAATATCTGTCTTCTGGAATTTCTTTGATTTTCCATGCAATTTTAATAATTCCTTTTTATCAGACTCTCATATTTCTATTAGTATTTTTTATTTCTTCATAATAATGTTTTTCAATCTCAACATTTCATTCTGTATTATATAAATCTCTTTTTGTTTGAATTTATCTTCAAATTTATAACTTTTACTCATGGAAATCTTTAATATCTTAATTTAGGCCTATACAGGGACTGTGAAAATGTGCCCAAATTGGTTTGATTTTTCATTTGGGGATAAACATTTCCAGTCCACTTTTCTAACATTGTTCTGGTGAAATCTAACTATCCAGTGATTAGGAATCTTCTTAAAGGTGTCTGGTAATTAATGTTCTGCAGATAAGAGACTTTCTATCATTTCTAAATATTTATGCAAAATTAAATCTATAAATGACTTTTGGAAGTTTAATTAGAATATATCTATTTGTTATTTGTTCCTTCATTAGTGTCCTAATACAAAGTGATTGTTGCCTTTTGGACGCTTTCAGTTTAAGTGTTATATCCATTTTACAACATTCTCATATATATACTTACGACTACATTTGATCCTCTAAATTATTTCTCAACACTTTCCTCAGAATGTTTATGATCTAAAATCAAAATGTCACATTTTATTTGCTTTAAATTTATTTGCCTTAAAATTATACAAACAATTTAAACTTTATACCCTTAATTAGGCCCATTCCATCACTGGGAGTATGAGCTCATATTGTTTTGCTTTCATTTAAATGTCAGAAACTCTCACAATTCTGTTGTTATAATAAACTTCATGCAGTCTCAATAAGATCCAGCTTGGGGAAGAATAATAGTTTCCCTTTACAGGTATCCTATTTTAAAAAAGCATTTCCTGGATTCCTGCTACAATGTAACTTTTCCTTGAACATTGAAAATTGCAGTAGATATTTTTTCTATGTTTTGGCATTTCCTTTATGATTTTTTGGTTATATGATGAGTTGATTGCTTAATGAGTGTTTGCTGGTACTATCTGCTTACCACTCTTTCCCTCATGTATTATTTTAGTCTTTCATTGTTCCTGTCAACTAATCATGGTTTATCTTTGTATTCACAATATATTTTACTTTAATATCTGAAAATATATACACATTTATATATTTATTCATATCTACTGTTAACTTCTGTAAATCCTTTATTTCTTATACTAGTCAAATCTTTCTGCAGAATACATATCCGTCTTAATTCATTTTATTTTCATGAATGTAGAAACTTCCACAAACTTTTGTTTAGTCCTGGTAAGAGTCAAATTGTCAGACAGCATTTTAGGTCAGTTTAAAAATGCACCCTGTCCAGATTACATGTTTTCTCTCTGCTTGTCTTTTATAGATTTTAACTGAATCCCTGAGTTTCACCAGTCCCAGTAGATTATATCTAGATATTGGCACCTTATTTTCATAATTATTTGGGCATATTTACTTGTGGTGGAATAATTATTTGATTTGTCTTCTAGATTCTTTTTTTGTTTAAATTGTAATTTAGTTAGCTACTTTCAGTAGTCTTTTATATATACTTATCACTTTACATTGACTGTATGAAATTATTTTCTTATCTCATTAATCACAATATATTTTCTATCCAGATATGAGTACTCATTCTTTTCTGATTAATGTCCATCATTATTACACTAATTTAGTCCTAGCCTGAGAGTAGGAATATGTAACCACCTTTGTTGTCTTTCTCCTTCTGAAGTGAGACTCTCATTAAGAATTTCAGTTGTGCTGGAAACCTTTCTGGGTGCAGAGTTGAGCTATCATCTTAGAATAATATTTTCTTTTCTGTGAGTTTGGGGATATAGTTTATCTGTGACTTTGTAAAACTTTAACAGATATTTCCAAGCCATGATTTTTATCTATTTGTAATCTGTGTATGTTATATTTTAATTTAAATATTCAATTCTGAAATTGTTTTTGTGTTTTTATACTACTTGCAATGAACGTTTAAGCATATATTACCATATATACTTTTACTTTTCTTATTAAAGAGAAATTATTTATTTTCTTTCTGTAATCAGTCTTCATATGTTTTATATGATAATGTTTTTGTTCCATTTTGTTATAATAATTTATTCACATGTGCGTATATTGTTTGGGTCTTTTCTCCATGCTGTACCCTTCCCACATGTTCTTCACCCCACCCATCACATCCAGGCAGAACCTGTTTGGCCCTTATCTCTAATTTTGTTGAAGAGACGACATAAGCATAATAAAGAAAACAAAGTGTTTTTGCTAGTTGACTTAAGGATAGCTATACAGAGAGATTGCTAGCATTGCTTTCATGTACAAATGTGTTACAACCCAAGTGAATTCATCTCCAACTGAACTTTACATTGGTTCCTGGTACCCTTCTCATGTTTACCTCTATGGCTTTAAGGTTTTTGTATTAGTTCCTCTGGAGTGGAGACAGCAGGTCTATGTTTAGATTTTTAAGAAACCTCCAAATTTTTTTTCCAAAGTTGTTGCACCAGCTTGCATTACCATCGGCCGTGTTCAATGGTTCCTTTTTCCCCACATCCTCACCAACACATGTTGGTGGTGGTGTTTTTAATAATTGCTATTCTAACGGGGGTGAGGTGGAATCTTAGTGTTGATTTGATTTGCTTTCCTTTCTGTCTAGAGATGGTGAATATTTTTCATGTGTTTTTTGACCATTTGAATTTCTTTTGAGAAATTTCTGTTTAGTTCAGTTGCCCATTTTTTACTGGTTTATTAATTTTTGGAGAGTTTAGTTTTTGAGTTCCCTGTATATTCTGGTTATCAGTCCTTTGTCTGATGTATAGCTGGCAAATATTTTCTCCCACCCTGTATGTAGTCTCTTGAGTTTAGAAACCATTTTTTTTGTTGTGCAGACACTTTTTGATTTTAAAAAGTCCCATTTGTCCATAATTTCTCTTAGCTGCTGAGCCACTGGGGCTCTATTGAGGAAGTCTTTGTCTATACCTATTAGATCCAGATTGTTTATTGTTCCTTCCTGTACCAACTTCAGAGTTTCAGGTCTGATATTAAGGTCCTTTATCCATTTTGAGTTGATACAAGTACACGGTGATAGATATGGATCTAGTTTCTGTTTCTTGCAGATGGATAACCATTTTTTCCAGCAACATGTTTTGAAGTGGCTGTCTTTTCTCCATGATATATTTGGCACCTTTGTCAAAAAATGAGATGGTTATAGCAGTGTGGATTAATACCCTTGTCCTCTATTCTATTGCAGTGGTCTTCACATCTATTTTTGTGCCAGTACCATGCTGTTTTTATTGCTATTGCTTTGTAATATACTTTGAAATCGGGTATTATTAAGAATTTATGTTAATTTGTTGTATATATCTGACTGCCTTTGTCTAGGCCAAGCCTAGTACTGTGAGCATCTGATCTGTGTAGTTGCCTTTTTCACCATTATTTCAAAG
Organism: Castor canadensis; assembly: GCF_047511655.1. Lineage (NCBI taxonomy): Eukaryota > Metazoa > Chordata > Mammalia > Rodentia > Castoridae > Castor > Castor canadensis. The sequence goes on from NW_027395335.1 coordinate 189,590, forward strand.
CCCTAAAACTTCTGTGTTTTCTGGAAAACCTTAAGTACCCAGAGTTTCTGGGTGTTCTTCATTGTAAGAAAAAAACTGCTGTGGCCATGTTTTCAGCAATATTTTTGCATTCCATTTTCATTCTATTGTCCCTCTTTAAAATTATTCTTATTTCTGTCTCTTTAGTACCAACATATTTTTATCTCTTATCATCTGTGTTTCCTTTGTTTTATTTTTTGTCTTTGTATTCATACACATATTGTACATGAATTTATCGTTGTAGTTAGCATAGTCCTAGTACACAGAAGGTGTATCATTGGCATTTTAAGGTGAGGACAGAGTCCTTCAAAATTCTATATCCCAATTATATTTATTTTGTGGCAAAATAATAGTCATTTCTGGCCTGTGTCACAACTTACCCATAGTATACTACATATGTCTTGCTTCACAATTGTTTTTGAATATGTGGCAGATTAATTTTTCTTCTAGTCATTATTTTTCTTCTGGTAAATAAAATATTTCCCTCAAAATTGTTCACATTTCTAAGCTCTGTTACCCCCTTAACATATCTTGTGTAAGTATGCATCATAGTAATATTACTTCTTTTAAATTAAAGTCATGACCTTCTCTCTGTACATAAAGTATGCAGTCACACAATTATTCAATTCTCATTAATCATTTCAATAGATTATAATTTTAACAGAGTACTAAGAATTTTTCTCACCACAGTGAATGAGGGCCCATAATTGTTTATGCTTCTACATAATATTGAAAAGCCAAATAAAATTCTATCCAAAACTCCCTGGCTTTCCATATTTGAAAGCTCTGAGGTCAATTTTTGCAAACTTTTGAACAACTATTTAGAGTAAAATTTTAAATACAACCAATAAATAGGAATGATTTGATTCATTCTACTCAACTACTAAATGGAATTTGAAAATGTTATTGAAAATTTTTTAAATGCTGGTATGGTATGGTGAATTTCATCATAATCATATAAATTGAATAGAAAGATTAAAGATTGCCATGTATCAAAGAAGCTCATCAAATATAATGATAATGATATTTAAATATGTAAATGTAATAATTTAAAGATTTCAAATGTCAAAAAAATTATACTAGAAAGTAAAGAAAATATATTGGATTTACTTTAGGAGGTTTTGAAATAGTGAACAGGACCACAGAAATACCAAATTCGTCATTTAGTTCTAAAAGATGTATAGAAATATCTAAGCACAAGAGTATTTGTGTAAACAGCTATATAAATTGATATGAAATTTTATACTCAATGACATAAAATGACTTTATATAGTAGTAAAAATGCCTCATATACATTTAAATTTTGAATATATACAAGTTTTTTAATTGTCAGACTAAAAGGTTTTAAATTATTGGAAAAGAATCAGATATTTGCACATATGTCTTTGCTTGTGAACATGTTTTATTCTTACTCCCAGAGCCCATCATGAAAAACCAAAATTCTCCTATGTCTCTGGGAATATCTTGGACAAAGAAAAATTGATGACTTCAACTGCTAAAAAAATTGCAAATAAATAAAATCTTTATAAAACAATTCAATTCCTTCTACCTAAAATTTCCACTAATTGTGCACATTAGTTTCTGTTTTGAAAATTATATCTTACTGCAACTTGATTTTATTAGAGTATGTATGTATGAATTCAGAAAGTAACAGTTGACATATTATTTTGAGAAGATTGAAGGCTTTTTTTTACAAATTTGTATGGCAATAGCATTGTATCCAGATGTCTTCCTGTCAAAATTTATGTTGTGTTTTGACATTTATGATACAGTTTTCCTAAAATTCCCAGGGATTACATGTGAATTTAAGTGTGGACTTTGTTCAATATTACCAAGATAAGTGAAGGGTAACATGTAAACATTTGTCTTCTGATATTTTTTTGTCTGTGGAATTGATAGAGTGATGTTTTAGTTTTCAGTTCTTTAATGTACATATCTGAGTATATTTTTTCAACACCAAATTACTGTTTCCTTAATTCTTTTATCACATTATAATTAATTGTTTTCCATTAGAAGACATGTTTCATTGATTTTTCTGTTTGCATCTATGTACATTAAAATGATTATTTAATATATAAAGACTGGCTTTTCTCAATGCACATAAAATGTTATCACCCTCTTGAGCCAATTAAATTGTGAGTTCCTTGAATTCTTCCAATGCTAACATATCCAGATAATTTTCATGTGTACTTATAATGGAAATCAGGATATGATAACCTAATAATTTGTACTTTCCATTGACTTTTGTCATTTGAAGATGCTGATTTGATTTTAATTATAGGATTTATTCATGAAAATTTGAAAATATTAAATCTAAGTATTGTGGTCATTTCTTTATAATATATTAATACAGGGGCATGGAGTTTTTAAATATTTATTTTACTAATTTTTTTCCTTACTTATAGAATATAAATGGAAATATCTGTTCCACAATCACTAAAAATTACTTTCTCTTTTGTTATCTCATTTTTAAAATCAGTTATTTCTTAGCACAATCTAACCAATGTATTTTATACCTTAATATTAAATGCTCATCTAACATCCATTTTGAATTAATACTAGTACAGAGTGATAAACTTAGATCTAATTTCAGCTTTTTGCACACTGCTAACCAGCTTTCCAAACAATTTTTGTTGAAGAGGCTGTCTTTCCTTCATCATATATTTTTAGCACCTTTCCCAAAAACAAGTTGGGTATAGTTGTATGGAATCATATCCAGGTCTTCTATTCTGTTCCACAGGTCTTCATTTCTGTTTTTGTGACAGTACCATGCTGTTTTCATTGCTATTGCTTTGTAATATAGTTTGAATTTGGATATTGTGATATCTCCAGCATTGTTCTTTTTGCTGAGATTTGCCTTGGCTATTTGTGGTCTCTTGTGTTTCCAAATGAATTTTAGGGTAGATTTTTCAATCTCTTTGAGGAATATCATTGGGATTTTGATGGGAATTGCATTCAAAATGTAGATTATTTTGGTAGTATAGCCATTTTTACTATGTTGATTCTACCTACCCATGAACATGGGAGATCTCTCCACCTTCTATAGTTTTCCTCAATGTCATTGTTCAGGGGTTTATAGCTTACCTTGTAGAGGTCATTTACATCTTTTGTTAAGTTTTATCCTAGGTACTTCATTATTTTGAAGCTATTGTAAGTGGAATAGTTTCCATACATTCTTTCTCACTTTGTTCATTATTATTGTATAGAAAAGCTAATGATTTTTGTAAGTTGATTTTGTATCTGGCCACCTTGCTATAGCTGTTGATGGGGTCTAGGAGTTTTTGAGTAGAGTTTTTGGGTCTTTAAGGTATAGGATCATATCATCTGCAAATAGGAATATTTTGACAGTTTCTTTACCTGTTTCTATTCCTTTTATTTCTTCTTCTTGCCTTATTGCTCTGGCTAGGAATTCCAGTACTATGTTGAATAAGAGTGGGGATAGTGGTCATCATTGCCTCTTTCCTATTTTACAGGGAATCATTTCAGTTTTTTCCCATTAAGTATAATGTTGTCTATAGTTTTTTCATATATAGCTTTTATAATGTTGGGGTACATTCCTTCTAGTCTTACTTTTCTTAGACCTTTTATAATAAAATGGTGTTGGATCTTATCAAAGGCTTGTTCTGCATCTATTGAGATGATCAAATATTTTGTCTTTGCTTCTGTTAATGTGCTGCATTACATTTATTGATTTTCATATGTTTAACCACCCCTGCATTCCTGTGATGAAGCCAACTTGGTCGTGGTGAACGATCTTTTTGATATGTTGTTGAATTTGACTTCTTATTATTTTATTGAGTATTTTTCCATAAATGTTAATTAAGGAGATTGACCTCTTGTTCTCCTTTTTGGAGGTGTCTTTGTCTGGTTTTGTGATGATTGTAATGCTGGCTTCATAAAATGTATTAGACGGTTTTCCTTCCCTGTCTATTTCATGGAACAGTTTAAGGAGGGTTGGTATTAGTTCTTCTTTAATGTCTGATAAAATTCAGCAGAGCATCCATCAGTTCCTGGACTTTTCTTTTTTGTGAGACTGTTTATTGCTGCTTCAATTTCACTTTGTTTTAATGATCTATTCAGGTGATTAGTGTCCTCTTGGTTCAATTTTAGATGATTGTAAATATTTAGAAATCTATAAATTTCTTCGAGGTTTCATATTTATTAGGATATAGGTTCTTGAAGTAGTCTCTGATGATTTCCTGCACTTCCATGGAACTCACATCCTTAATACAACATGTACAAAAAACAACACAACACAAAAATAGCACAACCTACATAAGCTACCCTGTTATTTCCATAAGGACCACAAATAATTAAAAGCTATAAAAATTCTTAAATATGAAATAATATTTTCCCAGGGAGATGTGAAATCATCTCTGCATGCAGGCAGTCCATCTAGAATCTTTGAATATACAGGAAGGGTCATATTTCAGAATAAAATGGTTGAAAAAGTGTCAATGTTACAAATGAGAGAATAGCCCAAGAATGGGATAAAAAATACTCAAAATTAGAAATTCATTAAAAACAGGGAAAGAAAATATATTGATATAAGAGTGGTAAGGAATGAATAATTTGAAAATACATAACAGGTAGAAAAGCACTTATCATAGACTGTCAGAAAACAGTTCTTTGCCATGGCATTCTGGAAAGGAAAGAAAAGATATAGAAGACCTAAACTAACAAAGAAGAAAACCACACAGTCTGAATATTTATTAAATAAAATATCAATATTTACACATAATAACAAAATTTTTATAGCAGGTAGATTTAGGTAAAATGCAATGAGCATCTTTGAAACAGAAACAGAATTGAAAAGGTGAAGTATCATATAATCATAAGCTTGCTTCTAAGCCCATTTCACCTGAAGATGACCACAGAATATTAGAATTTGAGTAACTTGGAGCCGTCAAATTGAAATCTCAAAAGAAGTTGAATACAAATTCCAAACATGATATTAGGACTAGAATAAAACATGAGAATTTCTTCCAAGTGCTGTTAGAAATGTCGAGACAAAACTGAACTTAAAATATTTTTAGATACTGTTACATATTACCTTGCATTTAAAGAGCATATAAAATGTTGTAAGGATGGAGAGGAAGTATATTGAGAAGTGTGCATGAGAATAGAACATATTGGAATTTGAGCAACTTGGAGAAGTCATAGATACCTCCTTGAAAATTGAGGTCATATTCTAATCAGAATCATGTTTTGTTCATCATTCTTCCATGCACACTTTGATTTCTATTATTGTTTTTTACAGATAATTCATTTCTTGTTTCTTAGTGAGACTTTAAACCTGAATGTCATTTTTTCTATGAACTTGTCTTTCAATTGACATGTGATAATTGTGAATCTCTTTTATTTAGACAAGGCTAAAGTTGTAACTGGAAATATGTTGCCTTCTTGGTTCAATTTTTTATTTTCAGGTTAGAATCTCTCTCAAGAATCTCATTTTTCATGTATACTACAATATTTAAGAGTTAGCTGAGGCCTGTGTCATGACTGAACCTTTCCAAATATTGCTCTTTATAGAGTTTTTGGATGTTTCTCTGATTCTAAATTCAATCTTGAATTTTGAATGTATATTATCTAATACATATGTGTTTGTTTCAATTTATGATTATGGTGATATGCACTGCCATGATTACTTAATTCATAAGTTCTGTTATTTTTCTCTAAATACTTTAATTTTAATGATCCTTTTCCATCAGTTTCTCATTAATACATTTCTTGCTATTCTCTTCTGAAAATATTTTTATTTGTTTAATTATAATATGTTTTGGATTATAATATTTGTATAGACTTTTGTTCTTGTGTATGTTTCCAAAATGAAGTCCTTTAATACCACAGTCAGGTCCATGTTAGCACTAAGAACAGGTGTTTATATTAATTGGATTGTTCGCTGTGAGCTCAGTTATATTCCTTAACATTATATATTTTGCAGAAGGATTTCCTCTACACGCTGCTTAAGAGCCAAATTAGATTTTCTGACTAGTCCCACTTTTTAAGGTAATACATATTTTCCTACTCTCTATTTTTGTAGGATTTTAATTTTTCCTTGATTTTGAAGGGTGCAATATATTATATCTATTTGTTTGCATCATTCATTTTTGTTCATTGTGTTATATGATTTGGTTTCATTTATTTCTCTGCAATTTCTTCTGTTTTTCATTCAATACAGTTTTAATGGTTTATTTCTCACTACACTTTCATGTATCCTGGTTAATTTTTCATTGCTTTCTTCAAGTCATTTCTTTATCATATGTTTTATACTAAATTTTGAACTGACTTTTGGTTAATTTTATCTTAAATTGATATCTATCATGTGTATAAATCTTTACATGTATGCATGATTTCAGATGGTTCATTAGAACATGTGGAGATTTTCCATTAGCAGTCTCATATATATATTTGTCACTTCTTAAATTGATCCTCTGAATTATATTTTTCTAAACCTTCTCAAGGTAATTTCTCCCACTGTCTGCATGTTGTTTGTATTTGTGCTTTTGTCATGTTATATAAATTTTATCAGTCTCTTAATCTTTATATTCTTGACTAGGCCCATTTTGGCACTAGAAACATGCCCATCTTGACTGTTTTTCATTTTTAGATCACAAACTCTCAAGATTCTGTTCTCAAGGCAAGCTTCATGTAGGCTCAGTTGTATCTAGCTTATGTTAGTCTTATTATTTAGTCTTTTTAATCATATTAACATTTTTTGGATTGGTATGGAAAACTTACTTTTCCTTCCCTTTCAAAAGTTTCAGCAGAATGTAAAACAGGGATTGTTTTGAGAGAGGGAAGAAGTTGGAAAAAGATTTGAGAATGGATATGTTGTTGGTGGGTAATGAAAATATTATATATATTTATGTGTATAAAAATATAAAGTGTGTTAAAATTTTTGAAGGATGTTGGATAAAAAACTAGTAGAATGCATGACTTTGCCCAAAATATGTTTTATGTATGTATGGAAATATCACAATAACTTCACATCCACTTAGTACATTTAGTATGTGCTATTAAAAGAGAAACCAAGTAGATCATAAGCCAGGGGCAAAGGAAACATGAAATAATACATAGCAATAATCCTCATAATAGAATGAAAAAAATAATATGCAAAAAATCCAGAATTTTGTTTTCAAAAAATCAATATAATGAGACTTTATCTTAACTGACTGATTGGAATTATGAATATCAACTTTAATAGAATGTCATTAAATGAACACCTTATTCAAAGAAATGATAACAAAGGAATATTTTTAAGGTAGTTGTTACTTAAATATTGCTCAACATACTTTGGGTTTTGACCTGAAAGGTAATCATTCACTAAAGAAATTTAGAAAAGTAATGCAAATGTTTAAACAAGTTGATTGGGCATCCAAAAGATCCAGGAAAATGGTATAGTGAATATTATTGCCCACATTTAGTAGATATCAAAACATTTTTGACATGGTGTTTAACACAATTGTAGAACAGTAGCTTAGCACACATAACACCATGAGTTGAATCCAATCACCACCAAGAGGAATTGTATTGTATGTATCTCAAAACAAGTAGAAGTATTATGGTTTCATGAATAATTGAAAAATAACTGTTAAAGAATGACCATGAAAAAAGAATATGTGAGAGGAGTGAAAGAATCTACTCCAATTGTTTACTTTCCTTTAGTAGACATTATACTCACAAGTATTTAATGTTCCCTCAACATTAAAAGACTGGCAAGAAGTGCATTATGCAAAAAAGCTACATAGTGCAGACAGTAATTCTATTTTAGTTTGTGTAAAAAGACCAAGTGAGAGTCATGGTAGCTGAAATAATCAAGATTAATTTCATGTAGCAATAAGTTTTGAGAACTGTTAGAAAAAGATGTCTTACAAGTTTGATTTCTTCTTCTATCTTATATATTGCTTAATCCAGGGATAAATTTCTGAAAGCCCAAGTTTACAAAACATTTGAGATGACAATTTAATGGAGTAATTTAATGACAATTGAATAATTTTCTTCTGTATATATTAAAACTCTAAAAAGAAATATGACAACATTCTCTTCTTTGAAATTTATAATGATTCTGCATTTATTTACATACTTTTTTCCTTTAGCATTTTCTCAGCACTTTTTAACATTCTTTTGTTGTGCTGGATGGGGTGTATTGTGTCATTTACACAGGTTCTTAAAGTATGTCAAATATATCAAACCTAAATTCATCCCCTCTACATTTCTCTTTTCTACTCCCTACACTCATTCTTGGAGTACTTTTGAAAGGAATCATTTTTATATTTTATCTAAAGTTTACACAAGTTCAAAGGAACATTACAGCCATATTGGTCAGACTCTGCTATGGAAAAAACTACAAGTTGAAGGTTAATGGTCCTATAGCTGAGCTGTATTCACAGAAATTCTTGCTGGCTACTCAAAATCATAGGCAGAACAGCACTAAAAATGCCCAATAGTCCACCTGAAAACCTTTCTCCACTGCCTCCTGTGATCCCAGCCCTGATGAATGTCAATCATCTTCTTCAGGAATGCCACTCCCTTCCTCACCTCCTGGTGTGGATCATGCCTTTTTTATGTCTTCAGATAGTTGTTGCAACTGAGCTACTAAAAATAGGAAAAGTAAACCCACTATTGGGACATATACTGATAATAAACAGGATTAAACTTTGTACACATTGGCAAGGAAAGATTTCAATACATTCAATTTGTCAACATGTCCATAGTTTGTGTATGCAAAGGACAAATATACACTGGTGTAAGTGTTGATGATCTGTGTTGCTGACATGATGGACATCCATCACAGCAGAAAGGCAGACCAATATCTCTTACTCACATTCCTGCCACCATTGTTGCTCTGTTCGACCACCAATTGTGTCAAAATTAATAGGCTAGTGACAAAAGACTTCATGACTTCCTGACATACCCTAGCCAGAACTCTCAGTCTTTTCGGTCCCTTCGCTGTTCTTCCATAGTAGATGTTCTGTCTTGGGCAGTGACACACAACCAAAACCTTGACATTTTGCATATCACTTATCTCTGATCCCAATCTTTTAGTTGCTTTTTATTTTAGGCCCCAGACTAAAAAGCTAAATCATATCCCACTGAATTAACATCTATGTTTTTTTATTTCAAGTTATGTCTTTTTCTGCATACAGCAAATTATCTCATAAGAAGTAAAGTAGAAATAACTGTGTATTTATGAACCAAGAATTTCCTAATTTCAAAACAGATTTTCTTTAAACTTGAACACTTGTAGTGATGATGTATAAGTGTGGCCGTGCTTGGACCCAAATCTTCCTTCATGCCTTTTTGTTCATCTATGTGTGTCCATAGATCAATTAAAATTATAATACCTAAATGCAAAGTTACAAAAAAGGCACATTCTCCTAACTGGAAATTGATCCATCAAAAATAAAGAGCACAGAACATAAGATGCTGAGACTAGGTGTAGCTACTGGTAACTGGCTTTTCAGGCTTTGATGAAGTTACCATTAAAAGTGCAGTCATTTTTATTTTTCAAATTTACTTTAGAGAGAGAGAGAGAGCTAGCATTCAATCATTTTGAACACAAAATAAATATCACCACAAAACTCTGGTCATGCACTTGGATAAATTTATGTGGTCTTTGTGCATACCCAGAAAATTTAAATTTTCTTTTTTTTTCCTTTTTTTCATTATAACATTTGATTAAAATACTTGCTGCTTTTGTTTATTTACTTTTTTACTAAAATAAACCTGTTCAAGACAACAACTACTAAATGAATTTAAAGGTTTTATGAACCTTATATTACTTACAGCAAAAATAGTTTTAGTTGACTTCATTAGAAATAATATTTTCAAGAGACTGTGAAAAACTGTCAATAATTTCCTAAAGCACCATCCATGATTGTTCAGTCTTCACACCCGTCTTAATGTAAAAACACACTTCTGTACACCTCACAGTTACATATTCACTTGAAAGGTGTATGGAAAAGAGTCATTAGATGTCTTTCCAATGATCTGCTGCTGACCACTTGCTTCTTCAACAGGATCTGCTGTTGTCTGCATGTGTGTACTCTGGCAAGTAGGCATTCTGTGTCACTGATGTTGCAGTCATGTATGTTCCCCTGCTGCCCAGTGAAAGATGAATCATCTGCTGAGCCAGGGGGCTAATATAGATGTTTGTTGTAGTGACTTGGTGTGTTCCACTGAAGGAATTAATAGGGAACCAGGGTTCTGTAGGATATATAGCTCATGCTGCATCCAAGAAGGACTTTGCACATGGTAGGCAGATGCAGGAGATGCAATATGGAATGTAAGAGAAGTTTGAGTGATCATTTGATTTTTAGCAATTCTTTATGATAAGGATAAAATCTGTTCTGTACAGCAGAATGGATCATAAATGTCAATTCAGGCTCTCCTCTATACTACAGTCTTCAATTAGGGGCATATGTGCTTGGATTCTGTCTGTTCTGTCCTCCATCTGCAAACTTGTACAATAAAGGTTCTGTAGGAGGAGAAACTCCTGCTGGGTCTTAGCCAATTTTCCACTAAAATGACCAATTACAGCTACCAATTTTTCAGTTGATTCCACCCTGGCAAAGCCAACACCATGATTGTGCCACTGTAATCACGCAGTATCTTTGCAGAAATAACTTGTCTGAAGGCTTTAAGCATAGTTTCACGTTCTTGCTCATCCATGAATGGTGCCAACTTAGAAATATATAGGTTGGTAGGATCTTGTTATGGTTGGTTGCCATTTAAGATTGAACTCCACTGGCCTTCAGGTCTGACACAGCTTTCTAAGTTTCTGCAGGATAACGTTTACATTTTTTTGTTGTCTTATCCAAAATTGCCTTTGTGGGGACAATTTTGCCATATGGTTGACAGAGCTTCACCAGATGCTGGTCTGTATACCTCGGATGTAGAGGATTGTTTTGCTTAGTTGATCCCATCCTGAATTGCTACTGTTGCTATTTTGTTACTCCTGGTGGAGCTGGGACTAGGACAGGCTGTATGGTGCGGTGGGACCAGAGACTGCTGCTTGAGGTATGGTGTCCTGCACTTGCAGCTGGGGAAGATCATCTCAGCAGGTGCAGTAGGCAGGCAAGGGCTGTTACACTTTGGGAACTCCCTCTTCCTTCAGGGGCTGCGAACTTGGAGTGGGCTGGGCCTAAAAGTGTGTTGCGCTACCCTGGAGTGATTCAGTGGCCGCCTGATGTGTGGAACAGATGGAGTTTAGAGCTCAATAGGCACTGCTGACTCTCCTGGCTGCAGCCCAGGAGCAGAGCCGCAGTATCCCCACCTCTCACGGTCTCCACTTTCTTTCTTTTTCTTCTATTTTTCATTACCATAGATGCCTTCAGTGCTCTAATATCTGCTATGTCACACAGCGCCATTGCCAAAGCCCCAGACACTACAGACTGGATTTACTCCTACACCTTTTCTTTCTTTGAGCTTATTTGGCTTTGCAAGGCTGGCAGATTCTCTGTCAGCAAATGAATGTGTGGAGGAGTTTTATAAGAAAGGTCAGGACTTCAGGACTGTTTCTTCTTGATAGTCTCCTTTGACGTAAAAACTTTCTATGTTAGGGACAGCTGGAAGAGACTCAAGTGGTAGAATGCCTGCCTAGCAAACATGAGGTTTTGAGTTCAAACTCCAGTACCACCAAAAAACAAAAAAAAAGCTTTCTACTTTGATGAAATCCATTTTCTTTATATTCTTTTGTTTCTTGCACTTTTGGGGTCATATCAAAAATTTCATTGCCCTTACTGATATCTTGATATTTCTCCCATATATTCTAGTAGTTTCGTAGTATCAACTTGTACATCAGCTCTTTAATGTATTTTGAGTTGATTTCTGAACACGGTGAGAAACAGATGTCATATTTCAGTCTTCTGACTGTGGACATTGAGTTTTCCAGCACTGTTTATTGAAGAGGCTGTCTTTGCACCAATGTGTTCTTGTCGTGCCTTTGTTGAAACTCATTTGGATGTAGATGGGTGTTTATTTCTCAGAGCTCTGTTTTGTTCCACAGGTCTCTGTCTGTTTTTCTGCCAGCACTGTGCTTTATTTTTGTTGTTATGGCTCTGATATATGTCTTGAAATCAGTCAGTGTGATGCCACTAAGTTTGTTATTTTCTTTATGTTTACTTTGATTATTTGGGGTCTTTTGTGCTTTTACATCAATTGCAGAATTATTTTTTCTAGGTTTGTAAACTATATCATGGTATTTACATGGAGGCTGCGTTGAATCTATAATTTGCTTCATGTAGCATGTACACTTTCATAATATTAATTCTTCCAATACATGAACCTAAGTGGTCTTACCAATATATTTGTGTCTTCCTCAATTTCTTTCATCAGTGTTTTGTCATTTTCACTGTACAAATTTGGGAATTTCTTGGATAAATTTATCACTATGGATTTTTGTAGCTTTTGTGAATTAAATAGCTTGCATGATTTCTTTTGTAGTCACTCATAATTGTACAAAAATTGTACTTTTTTTGTGTTGGTTTTGTAGCCTGAAACCTAGCTGAATTCATTTGTAAGTTAATATAGATGTTGGGTGGAGTATGTAGGCTTTTGCCTATAAAGTATTATATCATTTGTAAACAGGGAAATTTTGATTTACTCCCTAATTATTTGAATATGCTTTAGTGCTATATCTTGCCTAATAGCTTTGTCTAAAACTTTCAGTACTATATGGAATAAGAGTGATGAGAGTGGACAATCCTGCCTTGTTCCAGATCTTAGAGGAAATGTCTTCATTTCCCCTCATTTGGAATAATATGTGCTGTGGGTATTTTACATATAGCCTTCCTTATCTTTATGTTTTAAACTTTTTAGCTAATTTCTCTTTCAGGGTTTCATGATAAAGGGATGTTGAATTTTACCAATTGCTTCTCCTGAATACATTGAGATGATCACATCAAAAAATAGTCCTCATTCTGTTGTTATATTATATTTACTGATTTGTATATGTTGAATCATGCATTCACACTGGGATAAATCCTACTTGACCATGGTGGGTGATCTTCGTGATGTGTCATTTGATTTGATTTGCTAATCTTTCATTGAAAATTTTTACATCCATGTTTATCAAGAATATTGAATCATAGTTTTCTTATTTTTGTGTTTCTTATGTCCTTATCTGCTTTTGGTATGAGGATAATAATGGCCTCCAATAGTTAATTTGGAAATGTTCATTCATTTCAATTTTTTGAACAACTTGAGAAGAATTGGCGTAAGTACTTCTATACAAGTTTGATAGAGATCAACAGTGAAGGCATTTAGTCCTGGAGAGAAGTGTTTTGTTTGCAATTTTTTATGTTCTCAGATTTTCAGTTTCCTTGCTGAATATATCATCTCCATTGCTCACTTCTCTTCCAGGACCAGGATTGATGTTCTTACTTTATTCATCTGTTTGTTTGAATCCTCTTCAAGATCAGTGATCATTTTTAACCTAGATTTTGAGTTAATTGGCATTTCAACCATTTCAGTATATTTTGGATTTGGTTATTATGGAGTTACAGGCATTTTTAAAGAATCAAATTGCCCTGCTTTTCCATAAATTATTGTATTTCTACATTGTGAGTTGAACATCTGGGGTTTTCTCAGTGAGCAGTCTTCTGTTGAGGTTATAATCTTAGAGTTATGATTCCTATTACTATTCATAGAATAGTAATCAATCAGCAGCTAAAAAAAATCTGAAAATAAACCAATATTAAAATGAAGTAAAAAAACACAGTTGTAAATATCAGCAACACCTGCCTTAAAAGGGGGAAAGAAAGAAATTTTGACACTTTTGGGATTAAGTAGGAGATAAAATGTTATTAAAGATAAAGGTATTAATAATTGATGAAATAGTGGTGGGAAAAGGAAAAAGAGAAGAAGCAGGATAGCAATAGAAGACCAGTATATGGGAAGAAGTTATAGGAAATAATAGTGAAGAAAAGCATAAGAAAATAAGTACAGAGATGGATAAAGCAGACAAAATTGAAAGAAAGTAACAAACAGGTCAACATTTCTTCCTTGCTAAGGAGGGCAATGGACTCTTCTCAGGCTTTTCACTTGGAATGAGGGGCAGGGGACAGCTGTTTTAGTCTCTGAATTTCAAAAAGCTAAGATCAGAAGGGCTGTTGGGAGACTGTGCTCTGATCTAGCTTTCTCTGAGCTGAAATCCCATCTGTGTTTTGCCACATGCAGGCTCACTGATGTGAAGAATGCAGGACACAACTCCATACTGCTCCTAAAGTCCCCAGGCTGCATTGCTCCTCCCTTGAGGGGCAGTATGGGTTCAGCATGGGAAACTCCTGAAATGTCTCTTTGATCTTCTGAGAGTGCACAAACTGTCAAGCCAAGCAGAATGCACTGATGGGCAAGGCACAGGGCTCTGGCTGATTCTGTACCCCTTGGCCTCACATTTCTCTGTCATAGCACTAACCCCTCTCATTTCACTAAGGTCTGCTCTCTCCCCTCTCACTAGCTCCCCCAATGACTAACACTTGATGTGCACTCTGTAGTGCAGCTCACAATTCCTACCTAAGAAGAACTGAATCTGTGAATGTGAGTCTGTACTTCAGCTAGTTTCCTGGGTCCACACTGATTCTATGGGCCATTGTTCACTTAGCTGCTGAAGAGTGGACCCATTTGGAGTTTGGATACCAAAACATGAAGGGTGTTCTGGTCTCCTTGGCTAGGAGTAAAACTGGAATTTTTGACTCAGGCCCAAACTCCTGGCATTCCATATGCCATGTCTGGCCACTCACCTCTATGTGTCAAATAAGGAGCTGTGGCAAAGGACAGAGAAAGCAGGCTTATTAAAATGTTAAAGGAAATGCCAGGGGCAGAGGCAAAATCAACACTTCAGACTGTCTTCGGTTGTGTCTGGTATAAAGACATGAGCTTTAGCTTTAAATATGCAGGGATCAAAAGTATACATAATTAAAGTGTACTTGTCACAGGTGTGTTACAGGAGTCAAGTGGGGCCTGGTTGATCATTATTACCATCCCTGTTCTTTGAGGGTTCTGGAGAAGTTATTATCAGTGTCTTCCCTTGAAGTGGTGGGAGTGAGGATTAAGGGAATGGTACAGGGGGTGATTTCAATTGTGATATTTTGATACATTGCAAGAACCTTTGTAAATGCCACAATATGCCTCCCAACCCAGCAAAGCAATGAAATAAAATTTTAAAAAGGTACCTGAGTCTCATTGAAAAAAAAACTTTCATAATTTCCTTGATTATAAAACATATTTAGTCTTAAATATTCCACATTACTGGAAAAGGGCTTTGTACATGTTAAATCAGCAGCTGAATCTTAGCTAAACAACAATTTATTTTGATGAATACATAAAATAGCATGCTTCATAATGTTAATTGGTAATCCCAACTGCTTTAGAAATCTACGATATCCAAGTACCTTACAGTTAAGAAATACAAGGCAATGAAAGAAAGCCTGGGCCGTAAAACACATCTATGAATGCAATTTTGATGGTAACAGGTAGACAATCTAATCACCTAGTGAAAAAATATAAAATGTTACCATTTGTTGTTGGGAAAAGTTCTGAATATTTATGAATATTTAGTATTTTGTATTTCGGAATAATGCATGCAATATACTTTTAAACATTTAATCTGATGTTTTGTTTTTTTCATTCTCTAACCTACACCCAATATTTTAGTTTTAACTTTGAGCTTGGAAATCCTATGCATCAGGAAAATGTAGCTAATCAGATATTGAAATTTAGTGTTAATTGTTAGATAAAACAAACATAAAATGAAAACTCAGCATAATAATGGAAATTTTTTCAGCTAAATTCCTGAGATGGGCTTTGGTATTGGCAGACAAAAATGATGGGGTCCATACCTAAGTTTTGAATGTACTTTTTCAAATTGTATTTAGTTATACAATTACATGACATAAGTTCAGCATATATTTGAACTTCCTAATTTATTTACAGTTACTGAAGAATGTTAATATTGTTTTCAAAGTCAATTATCTGGAAGTTTACTGTTCCCTGATGTGCTCAGATTTAAACATTTCTGTCTATTAGTCAATAATCAGAAAGTTATTGTAGCACCCTAAGCCTCAGAGCCCATTTTCAGAACAGAAAGTACTTTTGAGGATGAAGTGTGAAAATGTTGATCACAACTACAATATAATAGAACTTTTGCTATTTGTATGATAAATATATTGACATTTTTAAAAGTTTAATTTATAATTTCATAAATGTTAAAGGGAATACTCAAATCATATATAAGGGTTTATACTTAATTTTTAAAAAGTGTATCTACTATAAGAGCCCTAACAACTGTATTCTAATTATAAACAAAAATGTTTAATTATCTTTAATTTAATTAAATAAAATGCAATTTTCAAATTTTCATGGTCAATTTCTTCAATATGTTTTATTTTTTTCTGGCTTGACAATATAAGTTGTTGAATGTTTTATGGAGGAAATATATATATATATATATATACACACACACACACACACACATACATATATGTATCTACTGTTTCTAACTTGTCTCTCCTGACCCTTTACAATGCCTCCTACAGTCCTGCTGTTCAGTGGCTCCTGGGTTCCTGCTTCCCTGATGACACAGAGGTTCTGGGAAGACACTTTCCAGGAACACTGCATCCTCACCCATTCCCAGCATGCTGCTAATGTGCTAACAGTGCATCTTATTTCTGTTATTTTGTTTAAAAAACATTTATTGTGCAATTACTAAGCATCTGACACCATTTGCATTTGAGGTAATGGTTTTATGCTCAATGAACAAACTGAGAAACAAACTGAGAACTGTTCCACAAAAGGAATGTGAAATGTTATCATTATAGCCTTTCTGGGCTCGGCAAGGCCACTTGTGCCCTTGCTTGAGTCACCAGCCCAGGGAGATCTCCCAGACTGCCTTTCTTCCAAAAAGATTGATTTTCTCTCAACCTCCCAGTTCTGTTATCCATCGTCTTTCTTATGTGTCATTCTTCCTCTACAGAAATACCTTTCAAAAGTGCAGTGTACATATGCAACCTGGATTCCTCCAATTCCAATCTCTGTTAATCCCAGTCCATTAGATCTGTCAGCCACATCCTGTACCTCAGCTGGTTTTTTGCAGTAGTCAAATATCCTCACATTGGTACACACAGTGGCCAAGATTTTGATCCTAAATTTATTGATATGTCAGCAGCATTTGCTAAGTTGCTCATTCTTTGTATTTTGTTAAATAAAATAAAAACATTTATTTGTGTTCTATATTATTTTACTCTTCTATTTTCCTATATCATTGCAAGAGTTTTAACCATATCTCTGGTTTGTTTCAGCTAATGTCCTCTACCTATTGAAATTACAGAAAAGTCCTGTAATGTAAATCATTTTAATCTGTTCTCTATCTATCATCACTCTCTGAGTAAGCCCATCAAAACTGTTTGAAAGACTATCTAAACTAGCGACTTCAGAGACAAATTCATTCACACACTTCACATGGCAACATGAACATGTGATATTCATCCCAATTATAATATACTTACAATTGAATTTCTGTTCTTCAGCCCATCTTAAGTAATAACCACTCTCTGTATTGGTTGTTGTTTAATTTTAAAAACTTCAGCCATTCCCTTGGTTCCATTTTAAGAATACATGCAGAAGTAAAATCATCACCACATCATAATAACTGGTTACACGACATTTAATGTGCTCCTGTACAAGTAGAGTAATGGCTGAACCTCTTGACAGTTGCTTCATATTAGTGAGCTGCGGTGATTTTTCTATTTTCTTTGTAAATTCAATATGATTAAAGAACATAAGAATCACACAAATAGACTATGCTGTAAAATGATATAATACTGGGTAAATGTGGCAAAACTGAGAAGAATATGAGAGACAAAATCCCTTTCTAAATATGTCTTAAATTGTAAATGACAAAAAGAAAATTTGCCTGTGATCAGGAAGGCAGTGTGAATCAGCAGTTACAGTTCTCTAAACTGTGCTCATACATCATGAGTGACACATGAAAATGTATTGAGAACCATGCCTTCTACTTGTTTTCCCCATGGTCAGAGAGGAAATGGGAACACTAGTTGATCCCATGAAGTTCTCTCCACTCTCTATCCAGCTCTTTTTCTGTATTGCTGGCTCTCTAACAATGATCCTATTCCCATGAAAACATGGAGGCAACAGTATTATAGCCCTTTCCTTTGTTCTCCATGGTTCTGCCTTTGAGCTGGCCATGCAGGGCTTGTCACAGAACCACCAAAGTGAGATATGTGCAGAAGTTCATACTGTTAACTCACATGGATTTGTCAAAGAACAGTTCAACTCATGTATATTATATTTCTATTTTCCAGAAACACTTGTTGTTTATTTTAAATGCATATCCTGAAAAATCATCTTAACTGTATTATTTAGCAATTTGTCACATTTAATAACTTTTTCAGCTCAAATTTCTTTTATGTTTTTTTCACTAGTTGTTTTATGTGTACACACACACACACACACCTACACACACACACACACACACACACACACACACACACACACACCAATGCCAAATATTTATATTCATTTTTAGTCAGCTTCTTGCTTTTTAGTAAACTTTCCCCTATTTTTTTATGGCTGAAACATTGTTATTTCTCATAAAAGTATCTTTATTTCTTCTTTTAGAGAGTCTTGCTCTATTTTCCAGTCTGACCTCAAACTTATGAAGTTCCTGACTCAGCTAAAATCTATCTAGATTTAATTTGCAAAACCTACTAATCTAATTACACCAGATCATTTTCACAGCTCAGCACAACAGAATTTGTTAGAAAGTAAACAATGCATAAATATCTGGACTAACAACTGAGAATAAAAAATATATTGCTTAAAACACCAATACCCTCACAATAACAAGTTCAAATTTGTCATAAAAATATATACCATAAATGTGACTCTGAAACAAAATAAGATTAAATATTGAAAGCTCAAGGAAGGAAAAGCAAGCCATTTATATTCCTTCAGGGGAGATAGTATTTCAGGGGAAATTTATTTTATAGACCATGAAGGAAAATATTTTGTAAATACACCGTTGAACATTGTACCTGAAGCAAGAACAAAATGAGCTTCCCTTAATTAATTAATTAATTAATTAATAATTATTATTCCCTTAATAATATTAATTATTGTAGTGTAATAACTAATAAACATTAAATTATCACCATTTCAAACAGATCTACTACATTAATAAAGACAGAACACTCATTATCCACTCATTTTTATCAGGTCATAGCTCTCATTACTATTACATTGTGGGCAACTCAAGAAATTTGGGGAATACATTCAACCACACAATGTATTAAAATAATTTATTAGTATACTTCTGCACCCAGCATCCTTCATTCCAACACATTTTTTTCCTCATTTCCTTCCTGAATTATAGTTATTGTGGACATAATTCATATCACTGCCATGTGAAACATACTGCCTATACAAATTAGAAGCTAAAATGAAGAAATAAAAATAAGTTTATTTGATGTTCATATAAATTACTTAAAGATATAAAAATTATATGCAATCATTCAATGAAAAACTACTTAGTCCCCTTATATAAGAAGTATAATTCAAATTCAATATAAAGATTGTTGTAATATGACACTTTACCTAAAATGAAACATGTATTCACATGCTAAATCTACATGAATGAATATTCCCCACATACACTGGATTGTTTCCATGATCTTCAGTATCTAGTCTAGTTTATAAAAGTGGGAATATACAATAGTGGGATGCACTTTTGATATTTCAGAGATGTAATATTCTGACTAGGTTGAAATTATATATTGGAGTGTAGAGAAAAATTGCTATAAATATTTACCACCTAATAGTTAATAAATACTCATTGAGTGAAATGCATAATAAATAGTCTAGATGATTAATTTAAACAATCACTTGTAATTTTTATGGATTTTAATGACATTAATATTTCCATTGCAATGAAAAATGCACAACTCTTGACAAAACAGTTGTACAGTTCAATAATTTTGAAATATCTCTGTGCTTATTGAGTGTAAATATTTTGTACTTGTCCTCATGAATTTCAATAAACTAACTTGCACTTGTGTTGTAAGTCGGTATAACAAAACACACTGAAAGCTGTTGATTAACATGGGGTTTGGGAAAAGGTTAAGGGAGAGTAATAGAGGAGTTTAATCTAATTAAAATATAATGTCTTCCCGGTTGTAATACCATGGTGAAACCCTATTAAAATGAGTATACACTTAAAATATTAAGGTTAGTAATGTCAAATAAGTCCTGTTAGGGTTGGATACTAGTGAGAGTTGTGAGGTTTACTTGAGGAGGAAAGACAGGTGAGTATGGTGCATGAATTTTATATGCTTGTATGCAAATAAAAGAATGAAATTGTTTCAAATAGGAGGGGTGGGTAATGAGGGAGAATGATGGAGGGATGAATCTAAGCAACATACAATCTAGCATATATGGAACTATGACAATAAAAACTCCTTAAAGTCTAACATATACTAAAACATGTCAAAAAGTCAAATAAATCATTATATCAAAAAATAGACTTTTCAGTTTTATTCTAATGTACTTTAGAATTTAATGTGTTATAATGGTATTTTTCCACTGATATCATATAACATATCAAATCTTTTGTGAGTAAGTTTTAAGGCAAAACAAAATTTCTTGGTGTTAGAATTATTCTTTCCTGGGGTGGGGGTGGGGGGGTAAGATGGCAGATTGCTGACATCTTTATAACCAAGCAGTAACTAACTATCCTGCAAAAGGAAGATCAAAGGATCACAAAAGGCACTGACTGGATCCCATAATTTGCAAGCAGCAAAGCCCATTCCAAATCCACAAATAGAGAAGCAACTAACCACAGGAAGAAGGGGAAGAATGACTTGAAGTTCAAACTCGTGATCCCTCACCCCTGAAGATACCACAGGGCTCTTGCCTCCATTATTCAGTGCTCAGCGGAAAGTCCTGCTTCCTGGTACACAGAGGAACATGGAGCTCCACACTACCCCTACTACAGGACCCACTACCTTCACCTTGAAATGTCAGGGAAACCAGTGCCTTTGATAAGCAGGATCTGAGAATCTCACTGGTCCACAGGTAAAAGAAGGCACAAGCCAGCAGGTTTGGTTGCCCCAGAAACAGAACCACTGGACTGTGCTTCCTGAAGCTTGGGAGGGAAATCAGTTCCCAGAACTCCCACTATCAGCATGCTTGGTTTCTCCTGAGCCAGCTGCAGCACCACTGAACTATGTTCCCTGAAACCCATGCAGAAAATCAGGCCCCAGAACTTCCACTGCCTGCAAGCTTCGTTTCCCCTTGGATGAACACTCCCCTTTGTTCTAGACACATAGTGTATTTTGTCTACCTTACTGTCACCCTGTTTTAGCAATAAGGCTGAAACTTTTTAAGTTGGCCTATTTATTAAATTTTGGTACATAATGACATGGGTGTGTGTGCATTCTTTAAAAAAAGAATGGGCATGCCAGATGTTCCCTTCAAGAAAGGTGGCCATTTTTCTGATAAGTAATTTCCTTATAAATATCTTTGGGCCCACAGGAGTTTTTTCCCAGATGTTTATTTCTCCCAGTGTGTTTTTCTCTAAGATGTCCTTGATCATTCTCAGAGTATGCTAACTAGTTGGGCAAGTAGGTAAGGTCAAAGGAAGGGAGCTAATGTTCTTCCTATCTTCTTTTTCCTAGGTCCTGTAACTTGTTGATGTCATGTATAAGGCTTATAGCAGACAAAACAGTGTGTGGGAAGATAATTACAAATACAAAGCTTACCATTGAGTTCTTTGCTCATTTTTCACATGCCTCATTTTCCCTGTTCTATCCTCTCACTCTTCTGCAATATTATATTAGAAATTGTACTGAGAGCAAATAGGTAAGTGAAGGAAAGTAAAGGCATAAAACAAGAAAGGAAGAAATCAAATCTTCCACATTTGTAGAAATGTGAAACTTCTACAGACTCCATTAAAAGATTCTTAGAACTGATAAATTAAGCAGTGAATTTTTTATACATCAATATTGAATGGTGATAATAATATCAGGCAAGCAAACTCATTTGCAATAGCCACACAAACACGCAAAAATAAAATACATTTGAATAAAGCAAAACTATTGATATGAATAACTGCTACAGTGAAAACTATAGAACACAGGGACCAAGGCAACATAGTGACACCATAGGCATTCTTCCTTGCAGGTGCACCTTACTGAACAGTAATCCTTGTGCAGCATTCCCTACAGAACTGCAAGGAATCAACAACCCAGAGGCAGAAGGTAATCAGGGC
Organism: Castor canadensis; assembly: GCF_047511655.1. Classification (NCBI taxonomy): domain Eukaryota; kingdom Metazoa; phylum Chordata; class Mammalia; order Rodentia; family Castoridae; genus Castor; species Castor canadensis. The sequence continues at coordinate 211,893 of NW_027395335.1, forward strand.
AGTGAGTATCCACAGGCTGCAGATCCAGAATCACCAGCCCAATGCCCAAAATACACAACCCATGAAGAATGATGCACAATCCCCTGCCATGCCAACAGCATGATGCTGGCCAAGAAGGCACAGCCCACTGTGCCTGGCCCCCTGCTGTACCCAGAATCTCCTGTGATGTGCTCCACCAGTGCTGCTCTCTACACACAGACACTGAAGAAGCCCATAACCCCCCACATCTGGTATACAGACCCTACCTAGGAAAAGGAGTGCCCAGACTGTACAGTTGCAGAGAAACCAGTAAGAAAGAACAGACAGCAGACTTCCTCGTCCCTTCAGCAGCAATCTTAAATCATATATACATTCATTTCATATTAACCATTCCCACTTGTATGCTCTTCTTCTCTATAAGTAGAACTGCTGTCATGTTTTCTTCTGTTTACCTAACACAATCCTTTGTTACTGATAGTTTCCACAGGTACACAGATTGCCAGGTTCTTTGTTTGTTGTTTTGTTTTGTGTTTGTTTGTCTCTCTACTAAATTTTCCCCATTTCTCTTCCTCATTTCTTCCTCACACAATATTAACTAGACCTCTTCTACCTATCTCACTCTACTTTCTCAATAACCCTTCTATTAACCTTAGACAACACCCCTTTCTGCCACATAAATTTATACACCTACTATATTCATTATGGTTAAACCCCTTTTGCTTTCCCATTACTACTATTATGACCTTGACCCTTCCTAGATCACATACATTCATCTTTGCTCCTACACAACTGAAGAGCAGAAGCAGTAACTGTTCTTCCTTAGGAATGGGTGTAATCTCAAACTGCATTTACCAAGAGCTAAGCTTCCTCTCCCTGGGTAGAGTAGGGTGTGGCACCCCAAATCTCAAGAACTAAAGTTGAATGCTTGACTACAAAGCCACACTACCATCCTAAATATAGAGACAAGAAAATACACCATGACTCAGACAGTATGGAGCTTTTAATAATATATGAGAATTTTTTAATTAAATTGACAGAGATTGAAACAAAAAACTTGTCCTCAGATGAAAAACCCAAATTCCATGAAAAAAAAATTACTTTCTCTCCTCCAAAAACCAACAATTGCACAATAAAGGTCTGAAGTGAATGGTAAAGGAGATTAAATCTCAAACAATGAATTAAAAAAGACAAGAATAATCAATGATTAGATTAGAATGCAAACTAAAAACCTCAATGTAAAGTTTTACTAAAAGAGTAGAGCAGGATGAAAATACATAGTAAGAAAAGTTGAAAATAAAGTTGAGGAATCAGATTAAAAACCATCAAAAAATATACACAAAACATAAATATAACATGTAAGCCCTCCAGGATACCATCGAAAGACAGGTATAGAAGAGAAAATACATACTATAGGTATCAATAATTCATTCAGTGACATAATAGCAGAAAACTTCCCACTCTCGAGAGAGGTATGGATGCATACACTTAAAGTCTTTAAGATGGCAAATAGGCAGGTGCAAAAAGAAACATTCCCCACAACATGTTACAGCTAAAACACAAAATATACAGAACATAGAACATCCATAGCTGCAAAGGAGAAGCAACAAGTCACATATAACAGCAAATTTATCAGATTAACAGATTTCTTGGCACAAATTCTAAATGCAAGGAGGGCAAGGAGTGATTTATTTGCAATCCTGAAAGAAAGCAACTATTAATGTAGTCTAGTGTACCTGGCAAAACTTGATTGAAGGAGAAATAAAAAAGTCTTTTACAATAAAGAAAAACAAAGAATTCATGAGCACCAAACCAGCACTGCAGTAAACCCATTGAATTCCTCACATGGATGAATATTGTAGAGGCTGCCTAGAAAATGCAGGAAAAAATAAACCTCACTAGTAAGGAAAATTAGCCAACAAGGAACAAGGAAAAATAAGAATCAGAAAAACAGCAAAATGATGACAATACTACATACTCATCAGTAGTAACACTGAAGGATTATTTGGGAAGCAAAATGGGATTTTTATTTCATTAGAAATGTTTAAAAGTGACAGGGTACACAAGTCAAGGGAAAGAAGCAACTAAAAGATTGTGTCTCCAAATATTTCCCATACCTGGAAATATTATTTAGTCTTAAAAAGGAAGGAAATTCTGACACATGCTACAATGTGGATGAATCTTGAGAACACACTGTGTTCAGTGAAATAATCCAAACCTAGAACAAATACTGTGTGAGTCCACTACAAGTGATCTCTAAGGTGCTACAGTCCCTACAGATAGTAGAATGGGGGTTGTAGCATACTTGGAAAGGAGGGAGACTTGTTTAAACAGTGGTTCCATTTTGCAAGTGGAAAGTTCCAGATCTCTTTCCCATAGCAATGTGGCTGTGTTCAGTGTCTCAGGACTGTGCCTGGTGGAGATGGCAAGTGTTATACTATGTATTTTTTACAATTTAAAATCAAAAAGTGATGCTTAAAGTACTGGAAATTATATTCTTCCCATCTATTGAAGCCTATGGAGAAAAAAATTGAGGTGTTAAAATTCAAAATAGAGAGCAGGTGAAAACCTTTCAGGGGTTTTCAAGAGGCTCAAGTGGAAAGCTCAAGTCTTTGCCATGGATGACCTCCAGGAGCCATCTGAGCAATGCTTGACTGCAGCAGGGCCACAGCAGGCTTGGGCAAGCCCAGTGTGCTTATGTGGGGTGGGGGTTGTCCAACTAGAGCCTGCAGTCCTGTCCACATCCAAAGGATACCAAGCACAGTGACAAGGACAATAAAGTTCTGAATTGAGGCATCAGGTTGCTTCTCCAGAGTCTCCCAGGTGTCTGGATGTGGGTGAATGAGCACAGCCCCCTGGATGTTCTGAACAGGAGTTAAGCCACAGGCAACCCAGGAGATCTCTGCTCAAACATGGCAAGTAAACCCCTGGGATTCAGTGGACCATGCCCACACTAGGCCGAAACCCCTTGTAATGCAGACTTGGGTGAATGCAAGAAGCGGTCCATTTGTCCCCTTTACCTCTGGATTCAGTGGTTCTTTCTTCCCCATGGGCACATAGGTCCTTACCTGGTGCCCTGTCCCTCATTTCCCATTTCCAGTGCAGCTGGAAGCCTGTAGGAGGAACTTCAGTGAGGGACTTTGCTACTTGGTGTAACACCCCAAGCAGCAGCCTGAGACCCTCTAACAGCCACCACTCAGAGATCTGCATCCACCCACCACCTCCTTTTGGCAAAGACAACATGGCTCTGCTGATCTGTGGATTGAAACCTCTCAAATGTTCTTGTATGGTGCTAGGGATGAAACTCAGGGCCTCATACATGCTAGGAAAGTCCTCTGCCACTTAGTCCATCCCTGATCCTGTTTGTTCATCTATGAACAAACTGTGTATCACTTTTCTTACTTTAATTTGTGATGAACTTGCTCTCCAAACTTCTGCTGATTGCAAAAATCTTACTCTCCAACAAGCATGCAGATCTTGGGAGGGCTGTAGCAGCTGTGAGAAGTCCCCTGTGCATCACCTGGGACAAAGGGTGGGTCCTGTGGGCTGGCACATGTGGCCACAGAGGTCTTACCTATGATTCCATCTTTGGCCTGGCACACCACCAGCTCTTTGCCTGAGGACATGACATTTTCTGCTTCAATGGCACCAATATTTCACTGAATTCATGGTCTCTGAATGGTAGCTCAGTGGCTGCACACACTGTGGGTGGAGGCCTAAGCCTGGGCCAGTCTGGAACCACTGGGTTCTTCAGATCCTTGGAAACTGGAAAAATAGCCAAGGGCACAGCTCCTGGATGGTCCCATTTTTGTCCCCAGGGAGGTCACTGGTATGAGAGGGGCTGGGGGTGACCACGCTGGTGTCAGCCCTTTGAACAGGGATATGAGAGGGTACCTGCTATTCCACAGAACTTAAGCTGTCCTGAGAGCTTCTTTAAAACTGCAATCCCAGGGCTCTCGCTGGAGAACAACAATGAAGTTAATGACTTCATTTTCTGATTAAATAACACAGAATGATAACTTGGTTTAAAAAGCATTTATTCATTAAGAGAAATACATCTCTCCAACAAAGATAAACATTGACTTAGAGTGACTGGGGTCAGAGGAGGAAGGTAGGTGACCTTTCAAGCAAATGGATGCCTAAAGCAGGCAAGAGTACTTATACTCATATCTGAGGAAGTGCACTGCAGACTAAACTTAATAGAGACAATGACGGTTCACTTCCAATGAATATAGAGAACAATCCATCCAGAGAGAATAATAATTCTTAACGTATATGTGCTAAATGTTGATGCACCCCAATTACCTTGAAAACACTGTCATACTTAAAAGCACAGCTAGACTTCTACTCCATAGTGGGAGACTTTAATATAAAATTCTCATGAATTGTTCAGGCAGAACAACAAAATTCTACCAAGAACCATCAGAGTTAATGGACACACTAGATCAAGTGGACTTAACGGACACCTACAAGATATTTCATCCATCTACTGCACAATACATTCCTTTCATCAGCCCATGGAACATTCTACAAACACCAAATATAAGAAACTTGAAAGAACTTCCTGTACTTGGTCAAATCATATGGAATAAAACTAGAATTCAGCAGAAAAGAAAACTCTGAAACACATGGAGACTGAAAACACTGTTGAACAAACAGTGAGTCATTGAAGAACAGGGGGTGGGGGCGAGTCAAAAGGTCCCTAGAATGTAATGAAATGAGAAGACAACCACCAGAACCATTGAGATACAGCCAACGCAGTGCTGAGAGGAAACTGTATAGCTTTGAGTAACTTTTTAAACAAAAATAAGTACAAGCCAAGCCCTAAAGTAGAAGATGGAAAAAATAAAGAGGAGACCAGGAATTAATGAAATATAGGATATTTGCTACAAAAAATAGATGAAATATTTTTTTAAATTTTTTTTAAATTTTATTATTCATATGTGCATACAAGGCTTGGGTCATTTCTCCCCCCTGCCCCCACCCCCTCCCTTACTACACATGCCGCCCCCTCCCTCTCCCCCCACCCTCGCAATAAACAGCAGAAACTATTTTGCCCTTATTTCTAATTTTGTTGTAGAGAGAGTATAAGCCATAATAGGAAGGAACAAGGGTTTTTGCTGGTTGAGATAAGGATAGCTATACAGGGCATTGACTCACATTGATTTCCTGTGCGTGTGTGTTACCTTCTAGGTTAATTCTTTTTGATCTAACCTTTTCTCTAGTTCCTGGTCCCATTTTCCTATTGGCCTCAGATGCTTTTAAGGTATCTGCTTTAGTTTCTCTGTGTTAAGGGCAACAAATGCTAGCTAGTTTTTTAGGTGTCTTACCTATCCTCACCCCTCCCTTGTGTGCTCTCGCTTTTATCATGTGCTCAAAGTCCAATCCCACTGCTGTGTTTGCCCTTGATCTAATGTCCACATATGAGGGAGAACATACGATTTTTGGTCTTTTGGGCCAGGCTAACCTCACTCAGAATGATGTTCTCCAATTCCATCCATTTACCAGCGAATGATAACATTTCATTCTTCTTCATGGCTACATAAAATTCCATTGTGTATAGATACCACATTTTCTTAATCCATTGGTCAGTGGTGGGGCATCTTGGCTGTTTCCATAACGTGGCTATCGTGAATAGTGCCACAATAAACATGGGTGTGCAGGTGCCTCTGGAGTAACCTGTGTCACATTCTTTTGGGTATATCCCCAAGAGTGGTATTGCTGGATCAAATGGTAGATCAATGTCTAGCTTTTTAAGAAGCCTCCAAATTTTTTTCCAGAGTGCTTGTACTAGTTTATATTCCCACCAACAGTGTAAGAGGGTTCCTTTTTCCTCACATCCTCACCAACACCTGTTGTTGGTGGTGTTGCTGATGATGGCTATTCTAACAGGGGTAAGGTGGAATCTTAGCGTGATTTTAAGTTGCATTTCCTTTATTGCTAGAGATGGTGAGCATTTTTTCATGTGTTTTTTGGCCATTAGAATTTCTTCTGTTGATAAAGTACTGTTTAGTTCACTTGCCCATTTCTTTATTGGTTCATTAGTTTTGGGAGAATTTAGTTTTTTAAGTTCCCTATATATTCTGGTTATCAGTCCTTGGTTTGATGTATAGTTGGAAAATATTTTCTCCCACTCTGTGGGTGTTCTCTTCAGTTTAGAGACCATTTCTTTTGATGAACAGAAGCTTTTTAGTTTTAGGAAGTCCCATTTATCTTTGCTATCTCTTAGTTGCTGTGCTGCTGGGTTTCATTGAGAAAGTTCTTACCTATATCTACTAATTCCAGAGTATTTCCTACTCTTTCCTGTATCAACTTTAGAGTTTGTGGTCTGATATTAAGATCTTTGATCCATTTTGAATTAATCTTGGTATAGGGTGATATACATGGATCTAGTTTCAGTTTTTTGCAGACTGCTAACCAGTTTTCCCAGCAGTTTTTGTTGAAGAGGCTGCTATTTCTCCATCATATATTTTTAGCTCCTTTGTCAAAGACAAGTTGGTTATAGTTTTGTGGCTTCATATCTGGGTCCACTATTCTGTTCCACTGGTCTTCATGTCTGTTTTTGTGCCAGTACCATGCTGTTTTATTGCTACTGCTTTGTAATATAGTTTGAAGTCAGGTATTGTGATACGTCCTGCATTGTTCTTTTGACTGAGTGTTGCCTTGGCTATTCATGGCCTCTTGTGTTTCCATATAAATTTCACGGTAGATTTTTTGATCTCTTTAATGAATGTCATTGGAATTTTGTTGGGAATTGCATTAAACATGTAGATTACCTTAGGGAGTATCGACATTTTTACTATGTTGATTCTACCAATCCATGAGCATGGGAGATCTCTCCACTTTCTATAGTCTTCCTCAATCTCTTTCTTCAGAAGTGTATAGTTTTCCTTATAGAGGTCTTTCACATGTTTTGTTAGGTTTACACCTTAGTATTTGATTTTTTTTGAGGCTATTGTAAATGGAATTATTTTCATGTATTCTTTTTCAGTTTGCTCATTATTGGTGTATAGAAATGCTAATGATTTTTCTATGTTGATTTTATATCCTGCTACCTTGCTATAGCTATTGATGATGTCTAGAAGCTTCTGAGTCGAGTGTTTTGGGTCTTTAAGGTATAGAATCATGTCATCTGCAAATAGGGACATTTTGACAGTTTCTTTACCTATTTGTATTCCTTTTACTCCTTCTTCTTGCCTAATTGCTCTGGCTAGGAATTCCAGTACTATGTTGAATAGGAGTGGAGATAGTGGTCATCCTTGTCTGGTTCCTGAAAAAATTGATGAAATAAAGTTAGTTCTTCAAAAAGATAAATAAAATTGATAAATCCTTATCCAATCTGACTTGGGAGAGAAAAAAGACACAAACTGATAAATTTAGAGATGAAAAAGAGTATCAGAAACAAATGTCAATGAAATGCGGAAAATCATGAGGAAATACTTTGAGAACCTGTATTAAGTTATTAAAAATTAAACTATTAAAAATTAAATATTAAAATACAAATGTTTAGAATGGATAAATTCCTAGATGAATTGGCGTACTAAAATTGAATCAAGAAGATAACCACCTAAGTGTATCTATAACAAGCAGTGATATTAAAGCAGTAATATTCCCTCAACAAAAACTCAAGAAATGAGTTTTACCAACTTCTAAAAAAGAACACCAATACTCAAACTGGAAAGGGAAGGAACACCACCAGGCTCTATGATGCCAGTATCACACCTGTTCCAAAACCAGATAAGGACACAACACAAAATGAGAATTACAGACTAGTGTCTTTAATGAACATAGATACAAAATTCTCAATGAAATGCTTACAAACTGAATTTGGCATGTTAAAATGGTCATACACCATGATAAAATTAATAAATGTAACACAAATATATAGATATAATATGGCATATAAACAGATTTTCTTGATGTAGAAAAAGTCTTTGGTCAAATACTGATAAAATTTTATGACAAAAGCTTTGAATAAAGGAGGAATAGAAGAATGTCTCTCAACATAGTAAAGGCCATACATAAAAAACCTTTAGCCAATATCCTAGTAAATGTTATTGAAACCATTTCTTCTAAAGTCAGAAAGGAGAGAAGCGTATCCTCTCTCATCACTCTCATTAAATATAGTGTTGCAATTCTTAGCCACAGCAATAAAACTGGAAAAAGAAATAAAAGGAATTCAAATGGGGATAATTTTATTACTTCCCTATTTGCTGATGATATGATTTTATATATAAAAGACCCTAAAATTCCACCAAAAGCCCCTCAGATCTTATAAATGCTGTCAGCAAGGAAGCAGGATACAAAATCACAATATAAAAAACAGTAGTTTTCTATATACCAACATATCAACAGACTGACAAAGAAATCAGGAGAAAAATCCCATTCACATTGGTCTCAAAAAATACCTAGGAATTAAATTTGTGCAGGATGTGAAAGACTTTTACAATGAAAACTATGAATCACTGAAGAAAGAAATAGAAGTGCAGATCAGAAGATCGAAAGATCTCCTGTGCTCATGGATCAGCAGTCTCAATATTGTCAAAATGGCTCTCTGTACCAAAGGTAATCTACATGTTCAGTGCAATTCCAATTAAAATTTTAGAGATAGAAAATCATTCCTAAAGTTCATATGGAAACACATCAGACCTCGAAAGGGCCAAGCAATCCTGAGCAAAAAGAGCAATGCTAGAGGTATTTCAATATCTGACTTCAAACTATAGTATTGAGCCATAGCAATAAAAACAGCACAATACCGGTCAAAAGCAGACAAGAAGACAAATGAAAGAGAAATAGAAGATCCAGAGGTAAAGCCACACAGCTACAGCCACTTAATTTTTTACAAAAAAATTTTACCAAAGTCCCCAAAGCATGTGATGGAGAAAAGACAACTTTTTCAACAAACATTGGGGAAAACTGGATATTCATATTTTTAGAAGACAATCTAGATCTTTGTGTCTCACCCTGTACTAATATCAACTCAAAGTGGATCACAAATTTTAATGCAAGACTTAAAATTACTACTGCAAAGAATAGGAATAAACACTAAAATCTAGGCCTAAGCAGTAACTGTCAGAATAGAACTTCCATAGCTCAGCAAATCAGAGAAAGGATAGACAAATTGGAATGCATCAAAGTAAAAGGGCTCTGCACAGCAAAGGAAACAGAATGAAGGGACAACCTACAGAATGGAGAAAATCTCTGTCAGCTATACATCTGACAGAAGATTAATAACCAGAATATACAAGGGGCTCAAAAACTAAATTCCCAAAAAATCAACAGCCCAATGAATAAAAGGACAAATGAATGGAATGGACAATTTCCAATATAAGAGGTACAAACAGCCAACAGCTTATTCTCCCTTCCCCACTCTGCTCTGTAGTAGGAGAGTGTCCAGGACCTGTGTTCACAACCTTCTAGTGACACCCTAGCAAACTTCAATAGTGACAAGACTCACCAGGGATGAGTTGCTGGAGAATGAAGAAGCTCTGGGACACTTTCCATGAGGGGCAAACATAGTTCTGTGTTTCAGGTATCACACAGAGTCAGAGGTGCTCACTTCTACTGTAGGCAGGGAGACAGCACAGACTGGTACACCCCAGGCAAAAGAAAAGAAAAGAATGGTGGCGTTGGCTCCAAATAGACCTTTTATAGATTCTGTATTCAAATGAGTGTTCCCAGACGCCTTGTTCTGGTTGAATGAGAAGGGACCCCTATATCAACTTTGATTGGATCATTTTCTTTGTGTACCAATCAATCAAAATGAGAAAATTGGGTGGCCATTTACAAATGTGCTTCCACTTGCAGCCTGTGTTTTCTTCTAGAGTACCTTTCATGGGTTTTTTTCAGTCTTTTTCCCCCTCTAAGCTTTCAGTCAGTCCAATGGTTATAAATGACTTCAGATGCTCACTATCCAATTGACAAGACAACTTGTCTGCCTATGAATGTGTGGTCCAGGTGTGATGTGCAGGTAATTTCTGTGATGAAAAGAGGGACCAACCATGGGTTTGGGCCTACTCAGGAAATGCTTGGTGGAGTGTTGAAGCTTCTTTTTCTGAGAGTTCTCCCATGATGTTTCCTGACAGCCAGAAGCTCTCAGGTTATTAATGGTTATCTCTGCTTGATAGAGGAGGGAAGACTATACAAAGGAAATGCTGTGCATGACATTGACAAACCAAGTCTCCAGGCACACTACAAGTTCCTGCCTGGGAATTTTTGGATTTACTGTCCTAGTCACCTGGAGTACGAATTTCCTAGATGATAGGTTGGATCTTTCTCTTCCAAGTCTCACCCTGGAAATATGTTATCTGAAAATCTCTTGTCTGAACTTAACAAAACACTGCAAATAGAATGAAAGATCCATGGATCACTGATAGTTTGATTTTTTTTTCTTTTTGGCAGTACTGCAGTTTTAAAGTAGGGCTTTGCACTTGCTAGGCAGGTGCTCTACCACTTGAGCCATGACTCCAGTCCCTTTAGATATATTATAATTATAATGTTATTATTGGAATGGTGTTTTGCTTTTTCTCCAGAGTGGCCTGGACTATGATTATCCTACTTTAGGCTTCCTTCTGTAGCTCAGATAACAGGCATTTGCCAGAACATCCAAAATTTTTCTGTTGAAATGGGATCTTGAAAATGTTTTTTTGCCTGGATTGGCCTGGAACCAACATTCTCCCAATGTCACCCTCACAAGTAGCTAGGATTGCAGATGTGAGCCACCAGCACCCAGCTTTTTGCTAAGTTTTTAATAAACAACTAAAAGTATGATGTTAAGGAATGAAGGAACTTTGAGGAAATATTTACAGGTATATTAATGGAGAACTTCCCAGCAGAAAAAACAGAAGTCAAAGCTTAGAGACAAGAAACAACTTGTCTCTAAGAAGAATGGGGCAAGATCAGTAGAAATAGAGATGAAGTTAAGAAAGCAAGCCCTGGATGTTGAAAGATCTATCATCCTAAAGCGTTAGCACTCCATCCTTCTGGCAACTGAGAGCCACAAGAAGACTTTCAGCAGGGAGCTTTAACATAACAGTTGTGTTTTGGAAAAGTTCTGTCTATGTTTCAACTTAACTTTGTTTAGAACCATACAAATGAATGGCATTTTTATATCAGTGACACTACCAGTGGCTGGATTGATCAGTTGACTGATGAAGCAAGGGCTTCTTCTCCTTGTTATTAGCTATGAAATTATAGTTGTTGTGAAGAGACTTATCAGAAAACTTCCAATGTGTAGAAAAGCACTACTTCTGAGAACATGTCAGTGGTCCTAAACTTAAAAGCTTAAGACACCCTTCAATAGTTGAGCACATATATAAAGTTGTAAATCTATACAGTGTAATATTATTCAGAGATGAAAAGAATTATCAAGACACAGAAGACATGGAAGAATCTTAAAAGCACAATGCTAAATAAAAGAAGCCACAGGGAGAGGCAGATGGAATCATTATATATAAACATATAATGTGATATATATATTAATATATATCTACTATATATATCATATTAATATATATAATATGTGGAGAGAGAGATATTAGAGATTGTTGGGGTGTATCCCCAACACTCTGTATAATATCTCTTATGTATGCTTTCATTAAATACTCCTTATTGTAAAATTCACAAATAAATATACACAAGTAAATGTTTTGTAATTTGCCACATGTCTAAATTACACAAACATAATAATAATAATGTTGTTTTTTGTGTGGCAGTGCTCAGGTGTAAACCCAGGGTCTCAAGTTTGCTAAGCAGGCACTCTACCACTTGAGCCATGCCCCCAGCCCTTTTTGCTAGCCTGTGTCTCCCCCATAACTGGGATAATAGGCATGCACCAACATAGCCAGCTTTTCTTTTGTTGTTTTTGTTAAGAGGATTCTCACTAAATTTTGCCCTGTATAGCATTGAACCATAATCCTTCTGAGTAGCTGGGATTGCAGGTGTGAGTCAATGAGCTCATCACAAGAAGGTTTTTTATAAAAAAGAAACAAAACAGCACATTCATATATGTAAGAGGAACAATCTATTAGAATAGAAAAATAAGCACATTTAAATGAAGTGAAGAAATTTCTAAATCATCAAATCTAAGGCCTTTATTTTCTGTGTCAAATACAATTATTCTTATAGCCTTAGAAAAATATTAGTTGCCCATATGTGCTGGCTGGCACAGTGAAAGAAGATACTGCTCTCAAACTGAATAAAATTTGTTATGCTTCCACATTATAAAAGACCAAACTGTGCTAGAATCAGGGCAATTGTGTACATACTATAATTTTAACTGCACACTTTGAGTTTGACTCTCTACTTCAGCTCTGCATGGCTTTTCATCCAATGATTCTTGTATTCCATGAGGACTGGGGTTTCTATTAACTTTTCCACACCTGCAACCTCACAGAATAACAAAGAACCGCACATTCGCACAAACACTACCTGGCTGGAGAGACTTGAATATGTACAGGATATTAGCAAGCAGGTCCAGAAGAAAAATGGGCTCATTTGGTTTTAAAACCCACAGATTGGAAATCTCACAAAAAATGACTGTAGTGTCTATGGCTCTATCTCACACTCGTGATAAGTGTTCTAGATTCAGAGTAGGCAGGATCTGGATGAACTTTCCACCTCCCCAGCATCCATTCATTTCTTGATACATCAATGAAAACAGGGTTGAAGGAAGTTTTCATTTCTTTGGGCAGCATCTGCCAGCAAGTTGAAAAGTTTACCACCTTCACTAAGTCTGTAACAGATATTTAGCTTAATCTTGAGAAATGTATCTGACTATGTGTTCACCATCAAGAAGGAGTCAAGTAATAACACATCTATTGCAAGAAATGATGAGGTTAATGCAGTGTTCACTGGAGCAACCATTATCTATACCTGTATGATGACAAAGAGTGATTGACTTTGGCATTGAAATTGAAGTATTCCTGGCTCAACTTGTTCTTTGCACATCTTCCTACATTGTGACAAGCACCTATAGCTATGCATACTGCCTTCACTACAAACTGCTGATTATTGAATCAACAGACCAGACTTAGATGGCCCAAAACCTTAATGCCTCTAGTGTAATATAATGGCATAAAAGTATTTTATACTTACCATCATGATAGATGGCCCACCATCATGGTTCTGCCAGGCATTTGGGAATCTTCCTTAATATACCAAGTTGTGAGCCTGATCAATCTCTGCATCTCAAGTGTGGTGATTTAGCATTTAATTTAATTTAATTTATTTTTTAACCTTGCCCATGCTTATTAATAGTCATGACACCTATACCAATAAATCTGTTTCAGTTAGTCAATGACAGTCTACTCTTTGATGTCTAAACACAATTGTTCTACATTGCTCCACATAGCCTCCTCCAGTTCATCTTCCATATTTGGAAAAATTAAATTTAAAAATGTGGCATACTGAACTACTACATTCTTTTATTTTTCTAGCTGCACTGGGGTTCAAACTGAGGGCACCATGCTTGCTAGACAGGCATTCTTTTGCTTGAGCCACTCCACCAGCCCCAACTGTACCTTTCTAAACCTTACTTTTATTTAAAATGCAATAAAAAGTTTGAGTTCTTATGAAAATGTAAGCCATTTACACTTACAGTCACATTCTGTCACTCATGTTTCAAAGGTTATCATCAAAATTATCCATAAGTTAACATTCCTTTATTCTTAGATAGTATCTACATTTCAGGGACACTTTCTCATTTTTCCTCAGGCATTCTCTTGAGGAAACTTGAAAAGGTACTGGAATCTGCCTGTAGCTGTGGCCAGGCACACCTATGAGGAATACATAGTTCTCCTTGTTAACTGATAATTATCACAGCACACTGGTAGAGGTCTGAGAAAAGTACAAGACACTAACAGGAAGTGCTCCCTTCACTTTTTAATTGGAAGACTTGGTAAGAAGTCTTGTTTTGTCTTGAGTATTTGACAGACTTTTCTACTGAAGCCATGTAGACCTAGATTTTTCTTTGGGGAAGGTTTAAGGTATAAAACTTCAATTTCTTTATTAGATACAGTGATGCTCTGAATTTTTCTTGTTGAATAAAATTAGGTGGTTAACTTTGTTGAGGAATTTGTCCATTTCATCTAGACTGTCAAATCTACTCACATAATATGTTCATAACTGTCTTTCATTATTGTTAAGCTTCTGTCCTATGTGTTATTTTGAATCTTCTTTTATTTTGTATATAGTAGTTCTCTTGTATTACCTTTTCATGATCTGCTTGAAGAGTTTATTAATATTATAGAACTAGAAAAGAACTAAAGTTTGGTTTCATTTTTTTGCTTACTTTCTATTATTTCCACATTATTGATCTCTCAAATTTTCTTTTGTTGGCTTACTCATTTTTTTTTCTTTTCCATTTTCTTTTTGTTATTGTTGTTTTCATTAAGACACATTTTCACTAAGTAGCCCAGTCTGGCCTCAAATTAGTGATCCTCCAGGCTAAGCTTCCTGAATACTGTAATTACAGGTCCACATCTTTCTAGTTTCTTAAAGTGGAAGCTAAGATCCTTGTTTTGAGAACTCTTTAATTTTCTAATATAGACATCTCCTGCTAATGAATTTTTCTTTAAGAAACACATGAGGGAGAACTCACTAATTTTACAGTGATTTATTTTGTCAGTCAGTCCAAAATATTTTCTACATTGTAAAAATTGCCCTTGACCCATGCATTACTTTAAATTTTTTAGGATAGAATCCAAATATGTGAGAAATTGCCAGATATCTTTTTGTTATTGATTTATAATTTAAACCAATTTTTGCTAAAAAAATTCACTGTAAGAATTGAAACATTTTATTTATTGAGATTGTTTTATGTCCTAGAGTAGTGGAATATTTCATGTGCATGGCAAATAATATGTATTTTGCTATTGGGGTTGTACTCTATAAATGTCAATTAGACTAAATTAATGAAGTCTCTAAACTCGTATTAAATGTCTACCTCCAAGTTACACCTTGAGAAATGAACAATTAAAACTCTACTATCATGGATCTTCATATCTTATAGTAATTGCATCATTTTTTCTTAAAATGTTTTGAAGCTCTGTTATTAGGTTCATAAAAACCATCAGTGTGCTTGATTGATTGATCCTGTTATCATTGTGATGCATCTATATCCAGGCAACATTCTTTGCTCTTAAATCTGCTTTGTGTGATATTAATATAGATAGACAATACTCCAGTTTTCTTTGCATTTGTGTTAGGAGAATATATTTCTCATCCCTTTCCTTTTTACCTAGTTGTGTCTTTACATTTAATGTGATTTTTGTGTAGGTAGAATATAGTTAAATCTTTCCTTTTCATCCAACCTGAAAAGCTCTGTTTTTTAAATTGGGATGTTTAGCATATTTACATTTAGTGTTCTGATTCAAAGTCAGCCTGCAAATAGTTCACAAGACCCTATCTTGAAATTAACCATACAAAAAAGTAAAAAGCTGCTGGAGTGTCTCAAGGTGCAGTCCCTGAGTAAGCCCCAGTACCATAAAAAAAACCTGACATGAATAAAATGTGTAAGTGTGTATTGTTGTACTAGACTGACTGACTGAATGCTGATACCCAAAGGGCTTGGATTTAAATGCCACACAACAGCTTTGCTTTATCAGTTTAAATGATACTTCAGTACTTTTTACTGGTAGATAAAGAGCTTCTACCATGAGTTGTGCATACTTCCTGCTGCTCTGTTCACCCTTTCCTCTTTTCTTGGACCATTTGTACCTCTCTGCTCTCTGGACATCTATCTCTTTTATTAGGACTCCACTCTAGTTCTTTGCCACTGTCCTTCCTTCCTTTACTTTTGTTTATGCCATTCTGGAAGTTTAATAGATTGGATATCAACACAACTCATATCAATACCCATGACATTAAAGAGTGTGTGAGTGTCTGTGTGTGTGGTGCTGGAGATCAAATCCAGGGGCTTGTGGATGCTCAAGTGTTCTACCACTAACCTACATCCCTGGCTCAACATTCAGTTTTTAAATGGTTTACAATTAATCAATAGTATAATAGAAAATTTTGAAAATGCAAATTTAATGGTGAGAATACAGTTTGACCAGGCACTGGTTGCTCACACCTGTAATCCTAACTATTCAGGAAGCAGAGATCAGAAGGACTGCAGTTCAAAACCAACATGGGCAAATAATTGGCCTATCTCAAAAATACTCAACATGAAAAGGGGCTGATGGAGTGGCCAAGTGGTAGAGGACCTGTCCAGCAAGCATGAGGCCCTGAGTTCAAATCCTAGTACCACCAAAAAATACAGCTGGAATCATGTTACAAGTTCATACTTTAAGGACTTAGATACAAAGGAGCAAAAGGAGAGGGACAACATCCATCCTCTGCTGAAGCCTGCAGGATAAGAATGAATGTTTTAACTGTGTGTTTTGAAAGATCTGTGAACTAAATGGCTCTTGCAGTTTTGGCAGCAGATGTGGAAAGTGGAAACAGATTGGGCAGCTTGGGGCTTGGCGGCTCCAGGTTGGAACAGCCCAAAGGTTACCCTGAAATCTGAACATTTCCAAGTGGTTGGATTCTTGATGATGCAATTGATTTGCATATCTAGTCAAAGTTTACATCCTTGGAATGTAAATTCAAAATATGAATCTATGGAAAAGGTTAAACTCTACAACCAGCCCAAAGGAAAGGTGTTCTTTATAACAGCTTTAATATAACTAGTTGAAACATAGACATGTACAGACTCACACACTCACTCAACCACACATACAATCACATACCTAACACACTCATACACACACACACACTCACAAACACATACACACATACATTCACACACAAGCACATGCACCCACATCCAGTAAAAAATAAACAATAAAAAATAAACAAATGATTAGGTAAATAAATATATAAAGAAACACATAAATACCTAAATGAATAAATGAATGAATACATAAATAAATGAAAATATGTAATACATACATAGATATATCCATGAATACATACATATATAAATGAATAAATGAATGAATGGAGAAATAAATATTTGAATACATAAATACATAAACATGTAAATGAATGAATGAATAAATAAATTAGTACATAAGTGGGTAAATGAAGAAAAATTTTAAAATACATATATAGTTTTATCAATAAATACATACTATATATATATAAATGAATGAATGAATGGTAAATAGTTCAATATATAAATAAACATATAAAAACATAAATGAATGAATAAACAAATAAATACATAAATCCATAAATACAGAGGCATATCAATAAATACATAAATTCATCAGTGACTATATAAATGATTGAATAAATTCATCAATAAACAAATACATAAATGATCAAATGAACGATAAATGAATACAAATATGAACAAATGATTAAACATAAATAAAACAATAGCTACCTAGATACGTGAATAGATACACACTTGGCTCTTGGGCCCTAAGGTGATGCATTCATCTGTAGCTTCCTGGCCTCCAGCACAGCAGTGGTTGACCAGGAGGCTTCACAAGGCGTCCTGGTTCACATTTGCCCCAAGCCACAGAGGCTTGAAAAACAGGTGCAGGCCGTGCTCTGGGAGCGCAGCCAGGTCTCTGTACCAGCGGCTGCCTTAGGCTCTGGGAGGCGAGGGCGGCCGGGATCCAGACGCCACTGCTGAGTATGTGCTGCGGGCAGGGTCTGCAGCGAGCTCGGCCAGGCAGCAGGGCTCAGCCTGGCCTGGCACTCAACTGCAGTCCGGGACGAGGCAGCACAGGGCTCCACAAGGAGCAGGCGCCTGTACATGGCCCACTGGGACCTCAGCAGCTGTGGCAGGGCTGGGAACCGGGATTGGGAGAAAGGGAGGTCGGGGAGAGCCTCAGGGCGCGAAAGCAGCGTCCATGACTGTGCACAGTGGTAAGCAGGGCTCTCCTGCCCAGCATCCAACTGCAGCGATTCCTCTTCCATCAGGCCTCCCCGCAGCCGGTGCCCCTTGCCCTAGCCTCCCTTCATCCTAAACTGCTCCCCAGGAGGCAGCGGTCCACCTCCACCCACTCCGGATCTTCCTCTTCCTCCTGACTCCTGCAAGGCATGCCTCTGACACCTGCACAACCAAAACACGCCGCCAACTGGAGGACTGGGGAAACTCCCTTCCCCTTGCCTCTTAGAGACTACAGCTGACAGCTGACAAGTGACAATGGGGTCAGCAGGCCTCCCTCACCTGCCTTTCTCTCAAAGGCAGATGTCACCGTGAGTAAGCGCCGTCTACTGTTGGTTGTGAGCAAGTGCTAAGGTCAGGAATTGCACTGGCCAGCTTGCTTCATCACCTGGTTTCCTCTGCCTTGAAGGCCAGCGGGAAGTAAGGAATATAGGGGAGCAAAACCGCTAGCAGGAAGCAGCTGGCGGGGAAGCTAGTGTCCTAGGGTGCTGGCCTTGTGAGCGGGAGGTCAAGACCTTAAATCCTGAGGTCCACAACGAAGGATTTTGTTTTCTTTTCTGTCTTCCAGCTGGATCTCAGGAGCTCACCCAAGTTACCAAACAAATCAGAACAGAGATCAGGGGGATTGCGCTGCTAGTAGTAGTACACGTGCATCTCAACAAACGCATCAATAAATAGGGCTGAAATAGGTATCATATTCTTTAAATGTTTTGTGGGTTAAAATATTCATCCAAAGAGTGCAACATCAAACAACCAAATATTGAGAAGGCCCATTAAAAATTAGTATACTACAGTGCTCATTCTCACAAAACAAAAACATTTTTTTTCCTTTGAAGAAACCATTACTGACCAAACTTCTGCAAAACAACGTGGAAGTATGTGGGTACCTACCAGTAATTAAACACCTTCAACATCCACCTCGTCATCCCACTTTCCAAAGACTCAGAGGTGTGGACTGGGATGGCAGCATAAGCTTTACTGCTGAAAGCATAAGGCATAAAAAACTCATGGAGACACTTTTCAAAAAAGAAATTTATAAACATGTATTTTAATCACATTAATTTCTGTCATGTGTGATACCAGTGTAAGAGAATTTCAGGAGGTTGTGTTAGCAGAAGAAAGTAAGAGACTTTAAAATAATTTAATGTATGCTACCAGGACCATTATAATAATGACTGCTACAAGTTACTGTTTTTAAACACTACGAGTGAACTTTTCTTTAAAAAATGTAAGGTAGAAAACAGAATAAATCTTCTCTTCTGATTATGGTATCATGGCATTACTTTAGACACGTTGGTTTATGATTTCTCTTGAACATTGTGATATATCATGTACATTTAAAGCTTAATTAGAGAAGAAGATGGGTATGAAATTGAACTGCTAAAATAGAGCAAATATATGTAACTAGTAAAGCTTGTGGTTTTAGACGTTCTTTTACAGAACAGTGCAAACTGACAAATGCTTTTGTACTTCTAAATGAAATTCATTAATTATTTAAAATTATAATATTGTGCACATTTAATACTTTAAGAATAGAGTTTTCATTGTTTTACTATGATGTACTGCTTCTATTCAGTGTGAGTCTAGAAGAGTTATTTTTATCCATTATTACTAATTATTCCTTTTGACTCTCCTTACACTGTCCTGCTTTTGATGAAAATTCTTTCTAAAATATCAATGCCTCTTACTTCCAATTAAATAAATTAATGGATTTTGACACTGCAAAATTGAAATGTATTATTTTAAAACCTTTCAAAGTCTCAAGTTAATAATGGATTATATAATTAGCAATGACCAGAGGAAAAAAATTCAAGGAGATTTTCTAGGAATTAAAGTGTGACATGGGAAAATGAATTCTACCATCTTCCAGCTCATGATTCCTCTAGATGACAGTACAGTTAGGCTGAACGCTGACAAAATTAGAAATAATTGCCACTAACTCTGTGGCACAGATATTGTCTAGGCTTTATAGGTAAGGTTTCAGGACACTCAGGGGTCTCACAGTTCCTAATGCTCTTTATTTCACTTTGTTTTAATTAGAGTATTTATTGTGACATGACATTGATAATCCTAATATATGGTTTTTTGTGTATGAAGTAGTTTTTGCTTTTTGCTGTATTCTTTATCTGGGTGGAGATACATTTCAGCATTTACAAAGGTTCTTAGATTGTATTAAGTATATCATGCACAAATTCATCTCCTCTACAACTCCTCACTCCACCTCCCCCAACTCCTAGTTTTAATCGCTATCATTTTTTCATTTACATACATGTGTACATATTTTGCACTGTATTCACACTGCTACCTCTTTTCCATGACACCTCCCCCATTCCCACTGGTGCCAACTGAACACTCCCCACACACAGAGGACATGTTTCAACATCCTGTTCTCTAAGTTTGTAAAATAAAATAAGAAAACAATTACATTTTTTTGGTGTGAGATAAAGATAGCTACACAGGGAAAAGCTTTGTGATATTTTCATGTATATATGTATTATAGCTCCAATAATTTCATTTTCTCTAATTTTCTTCATTCTCCCTTAGTCCCTTTCTTATTGTAATTTCAGCCAGTTTAAGATTTCTATACAGAAAGTATATCAACCATATTCCAATTCTTAGTTTCCTTCTTCTACCCTACCCCTCCCATACATGACCTTCCCTTAGTGTGACTATTGTTTCATAATATTGTGGCATTTAGATTAGGTCTCTAATCTACATGTGGGAGAGAACTTGTGGCTTTTGGCCTTCTGAGTCTGGCTAACTTCACTGAAGGTGATGTTCTCCAGTTCCATCCACTTACCTGCAAATGACAAAATTTCCTTATGCTTTCTGGCTCAGTAAAATTCTATTGTATATTAATACCACGTTTTCTTAACACATTCATCAGTAGTGGGGCATCTTGGGTGTTTTTGTAGCTTAACTGTTGTGTATAGTGCTGCAATAAATATGGGTGTGCAGGTGCCTTTGTTGTATGTTGATTCATATTCTTTGGGTATGTCCCTAGGAGTGGTATTACTGTTTTTACTATTTTAAGAGGCACCCATACCATTTTCCATAGTGATTAAAATACCTTACATTTCTACCAGCAGTGAATGAGGATTCCTCTTCCCCACATCCTTCTTAATACTTTTTTTGTTTATGCTCTTCATGGTAGTCATTACTAAAAGATGTGATGTGTAATCTTGATATCATTATACTGTTTTGAGTTGATGTCTGCATCTGACATTCTTGACTTCAGTAGTTAGGTAAAGAACTTTGTTATTTCTAAAGATCTTTGGACTTTAAACATTATGTAATTATATGAAAATTTGAGAATATTAATTTTCATCTTCTGTTTTCTGGAAAGACCATCATATATGAACAAATTAGGAACTTATTTAATAATAATTGATATTTTCCTGAATAAAATGGGCAACTCTATTTAAAATGAATGTATAGGAGTATATAGGAGTATATTTCCATTGGTGGTTTACTTGACAGAACAGTCATTTTTTCCTTGATGATAACTACAAATATAAAATAAAAACAGAAAACATGGAAAAAACCAGTAAAGCAAGTAAAAAGTTTAAACCAGAGTGACTTATTTGGTAGAAGTATAATCTTTGAATGTATTTAACCCATTTTCATGGCCATAATGTGCTCTTTATAACATTCAGTTACATCAAAATAAATCATTCACAAACCAACTGGTTGTTCTTTATTTGTTTAAACAACTACTATATTATAGTATTATTACTAAAATATGTTAGTACTTCACATTTCAAATACTGACATATAACTTTATGTATGATGAATGTCTTATTTGTATCTAAACTTGAGTTCAGGTTTTTTTATAAATTAAAATTTTCCACTTTTAATTATGTATAAAAATGTAGGGAGGAAGTTTCTTATATTTAATTCAGTGACCATACAATGAGGATAGTGACTACATTGATGGAGTCTATGTGTTTTAAATACAATTCATAGTGTGAAAATTCAAGCTCCCTTAATAAAGTCAGGACATAAAATTTTGACAATTACAGAGCACATTTTGTTTCTTTGTTGGAATTTTGATTTCTATTGCATTTTTCTTTAATTTTTGTCACCAGTTCATTTCAGTTCCCCACATATTCCTCTCAGCTCCAACATATAGCATTGATTCTGCTTCCTTATAAGCAGTTTCCCATGGCAGCTTGGCAATTCTTTTTGATCTTCTCATTCCTTGACACTAAGAATCCATGGGACCCAAGTGACAATGAATTCCTACCTTACACCATATTTATCACTTTGCTGAGTCCGTCAAGATTTTCCCCTCTTTGGCCATCATTTCCTCCAGGATTGTAGACTTCAGAGTTTGTGGACAGGAATTCCAGTTTGAGTCTTTGGGGATACTAACTATGCAGGGTATTTCTGCTTCCATCTTTGTTTCCAGATCCAGGTGTTTTTCCTTTTAAGGGGACAAAGTCCATTCTAATTCATTTCGAATAGTGCCTCTTGGAAAATGGCCCAATATTCTCACAGAGTATTACTGGCAAGCTGGGCCTTCAGCAGCACAATCATCATGTGATTTCAGTGCTCTAGAAAGATGGCTGCTTTTTTGGAGAATCCTGTGTGGTAGGAGCAGTGGGTCTCATGATCATAGGTCCAGTTCTATACTTCCTTCATTATGCAATGGGGTCCTAGTAAAAGTTGTTAAGAGCATGAATTCATAAAGAAAAATGTAATATTGTTGGTTGAAGCACAGCTGGGAGTAACTCAAATCCATACTCACAAGTAACATCTATTTCTAATTATCAAATGAATAAATTCACCATCAGATAAACAGTTGATCTTCCAGAAGGAGAGTTCTATATTGGAAGTATAAAATTGGCATCCCTTATTTGCATATTGGCATTCATTAAAATCATTTACATACTTACAACATCAGTGCTGAGGAGGCAGAGAGAGAACTTGCTTAATGTAAACTGGTGGAGAGATTTACTCTTCCTCCTCACTGCCTTTTTTTGTGGTGAATGATTACTGATAATTATATACATGTGAAACAAAGATTTCTGCAATCTGTGCACCATCTCACATGTCTACCAAAATACCACTAGATTATCCCATAATTTTCTGATCATATAGTATTTTCCTTTAAAATTAGCTGATTAAAATAGCCTGATTAGCTAACCAGGCTATTTGACTCTGATCATAAATTAAGAATGGCACTCATTTTTATTAGGTCATTCCTACTTCCAAAGGAAGTGTATACCCCCAGTAAAATCCTTGAATCCCTGCCCATTGGGAAAATTTTGTACTTTTATAGAAGCTGATGACTATGCTGTTTCCTTGTCACTTGGCCCACCTGGAGAAACAATGGGTATTTGTAAACGGCAGTGACAGGTCAACTTTTTCTGTGATAATATTGCAGCAGTGATTATTTTGCATTTAAAAATAAAATTTATTTTGCTCAAACTATTTTTTTATTTGCTTTTTAAAACCTCCATATATTTTATATGACTCGTGTCATTTAACTGGAATGTAAATATATTACTTAGAATTTCATAATTTTTACTTGATTATGTTAAAAGAAGTGTGATTTCTTTCTGTCCCTCTATCACATTAAAATTATTCTATTTTAACTAACATTTGTTTAAATCATTTTCTTCTTTGTTTATTTCCTTTATTCATATGTGCATACAAGGATAGGGTCATTACTCCCTCCTTCCCCCTCTCCCTACCTTTCCCCCCACCCCTCACTCATCCCCAACCCCCTTGATTCCCAGCGGAAAATGTTTTGCCCTTATCTCTGATTTTGTTGGAGAGTATAAACATTAATAAGGAAGACTAGGGGTTTTTGCTAGGTGAGGCAAGGATAACTATATAAGGAGATTCCTAGTATTGCTTCCATGTAGGTATGTGTTATTTTATAATTTGATTCTTCTGGAGCTAAACTTTTCTCTGGTCCCTAGTGCTCTTCTCCTATTGGCCTCTGTTGCTTTAAAGTTTCTGCATTATTCCAATGCCTTTGTTGTGTTTGATCTTGATCTAAAGTCCTCATGTGAGGGAGAACATGTGACTTTTGGTATTCTGGGCCTGGATAACCTCGCTCAGGATGATATTCTCCAGTTCCATCCATTTGCTTGCAAATGATAAGATTTCATTCTTCTTCATGGCTGCGAAAATTCCATTGCGTAAATACCACATTTTCTTAATCCATTCGTCAGTACTGGGGCATCTTGTCTGTTTCCATAACTTGGTTATTGTGAATAGTGCTGCAATAAACATGGGTGTACATGCACCTCTGGAGTAATCTGTGTCCCATTACTTTGGGTATATCACCAAGAGTGGTATTGCTCAGTCAAATGGCAGGTTGATGTTTACATTTTTAAGAAGCCTCCAAATTTTTTTCCACAGTAGTTTTACTTGTTTGCATTACCACCAGCACTGTATAAGCATAATTTTTTCTTCACATCCTTACCAACACTTGTTGGTGGTGGTGTTTCTAATGATGGCTATTCTAACAGGGTTCAGGTGGAATCTTAGTATAGTTTTGATTTGCGTTTCCTTTATGGCTAGAGATAGTGAACATTTTTTCATGTGTGTTTTGGTCATTGGAAATTCTTCTTTTGATAAAGTTCTGTTAAGTTCACTTGCCTGTTTCATTATATGTTCATTAATTTGGGGAGAGTTTAATTTTTTGAGTTCCCTGTATATTCTAATTATCAATCCTTTGTCTGATGTGTAGCTGGCAAATATTTTCTCCCACGCTGTGTGTGGTCTTTTCAGTTTAGAGACCATTTCTTTTGTTGAGCAGAGGTTTTTACTTTTATAATGTCCCATTTTCCTATGCTTTCTCTTAGTTGCTGAGCTGCTGGGGTTCCACTGAGGAAGTCCTTGCCTATACCTATTACTGCCAAAGTATTTCCTACTGTAGCCTGTATCAACTTTAGAGTATGTGGTCTAATATTAAGGTCCTTGAGCCATTTTGAGTTAATACGAGTACAGAGTGATAAACATAGATCTAATTTCAGTTTTTTGCAGACTGCTAACCAGTTTTCCCAACAGTTTTTGTTGAAGAGTCTGTCTTTCTCCTGTGCATATTTTTAGAGCATTTGTCAAAAATAAGATGGGCATAGTTGTGTGGATTCATATCCAGGTCCTCTATTCTGTTCCACTGGTCTTCATGTCTGTTTTTGTGCCAGTACCATGCTGTTTTTATTGTTATTGCCTTATAATATAGTGTGAAGTTGGAAATTGTGATACTTCCAGCATTGTTCTTTTTGCTGGGGATTGCCTTGTATATTCGTGGTTTCTTGTGTTTCCAAATGAATTATAGGGTAGATTTTTCAATCTCTTTAATGAACGTCATTGGGATTTTGATGGGAACTGCGTTAAACATGTAGCTTGCTTTTGGTAGTATAGCCATTTTTACTATGTTGATTCTACCTATCCATGAACGTGGGAGATCTCTCCACATTCTACAGTCCTCCTCAATCTCTTTCTTTAAGGGTTTATAATTTTCCTTGTAAGGGTCATTCACATCTTTTCTTATGTTTATTCTTAGGTAGTTCGTTTTTTTTGAAACTACTGTAAATGGAATTGTTTTCATATGTTCTTTCTCTTTTTGTTCATTATTAGTGTATAGAAAAGCTAATTATTTTTGTAATGTATCCTGCCACCTTTCTCTAGCTGTTGATGGTGCCTAGGAGCTTTTGGGTAGAGTATTTTGGGTCTTTAAAGTATAGGATCATATCTTCTGCAGGAGAGATATTTTGACAGTTTCTTTATCTATTTGTATTCATTTTATTTCTTCTTCTTGCCTTATTGCTCTGGCTAGGAATTCCAGTACTCTGTTGAATAGGAGTAGGGATAGTGGACACCCTTGTCTAGCTCCTGACTATAGAGAGAATGGTTTCAGTTTTTCTTCATTAAGTATAATGCTGGATGCTGGCTGTAGATTTGTCATATATAGCTTTTATAATGTTGAGGTAGATTCCTTTTATTCCTACTTTTCTTTGAGCTTTCATCATGAAATAGTGTTGGATCTTATCAAAGGCTTTTTTGGCATCTATTGAGATGATCAAGTGTTTTTTTGTCTTTGCTTCTGTTATGGTGCTCACATTTATTGATTTGCATATGTTGAACCATCCCTGCATTCCTGGGATGAAGCCAATTTGGTCATGGTGAACGAGCCTTTTGATGTGTTGTAGAATTCGACTTGCCATTATTTTACTGAGTATTTTTGCATTAATGTTCATTAAGGAAATTAGGCTTTAGTTCTCCTTTTGGAGGTATCATTGCATGGTTTTGGGATGAGTGTAGTACTGGCTTCATAAAATGTTCTAGGCAGTTGTCTTTCCTTTCTACTGCATGGTACAGTTTAAGGAGGGTTGGTATCAGTTCTTCCTTATGTGTCTGATAGAATTCAGCAAGGAATCCATCAGATCCTGGACTTCTCATTTTTGGGAGACTATTGCTGCTTCAATTTTCTTTTGTTTTATAGATCTACTCAGGTCATTAATGTCCTCTTGGTTCAGTTTTGGATGATCGTAAATATCTAAAAATCTATCCATTTCTTCAAGATTTTCATATTTATTAGAATATAAGTTATTGTAATAGTCTGTGAATTTTTCCTGGGCTTCCATGGTATTTGTTATTATCTCCCCTTTTGCATTCCTGATTTTACTGATTTGAGTTTTTTCTCTCCTCATTTTAGTCAGGCTTGCCATGGGTCTATCAATCTTGTTTAATTTTTCAAAGAACAAAGTTTTTGTTCCATTACTTCTTCGTATGTTTTTGTTGTTGTTGTTATTATTTCATTGATTTCAGCTCTTATTTTGATTATTTCTCTCCATCTGTTTGTTTTGGGATTTGATTTATTTTGTTTTTCCAGGAATTTGAGATGTAACATTAGGTCACTGATTTGAGATTTTTCTGTTTTTTTAAATATGCACTTATGGCTATAAACTTTCCTCTCAGGACTACCTTTGCTGTGTCACATAGGTTCCTGTAGTTTGTGTTTTCATTTTCACTAACTTCCAGAAATGTTTTAGTTATCTGTTTTATGTCATCAATGACCCATTGGTTATTGAACAATGGGTTGTTCAGTTTCCATCTGCTTGCATGCCTTTTGTTATTATTTTGTTGTTGAGTTCTAGTTTTAATGCTTTATGATCAGATATAATGCATGTTATTACTTCTAATTTCTTATATTTCCTGAGTCTTTCTTTGTGCCCTAAGATATGATCAATTTTGGAGAAGGATCAGTGGGCTGCTAAGAAAAAGGTTTGTTGTGTAGAAGTTGGATGCCACGTTCTGTAGACATCAACTAGGTCCATTTGCTCTATGGTATGTTTTAGGTCTAGGATTTCTTTATTGATTTTTTGTTTGGATGACCTTTCTATTGGTGATGGGAGGTATTAAAGTCTTGCACTACCACTATGTTGGAGTCTACATATGATTTTAGGTCCTTCAGAGTATGTTTGAAGAAATTGGGTGCATTGACATTGGGTGCATGTAGGTTGATAATTGTTATTTCCTTTTGTTGTATTTCCCCTTTTATTAATATGGAATGTCCTGCTTTTTCTCGTTGTCCACTGTAGGTTTGAAGTCTACATTGTCCAAGATAAGTATTGCTACTACTGCCTGTTTTGGGGGCCCATTGGTTTGGTAAATCTTCTTCCAGCCTTTCACCCTAAGCCTATGCTTATTTCTGTCAATGAGATTGGTCTCCTGTAAGCAACAAATTGGTGGATTTTCCTTTTTAATGCAGTTTGTCAAATGGTGTCTTTTAATGGGGGAATTATGTGAATTAATATTCAGTGTTAGTATTAATAGGTATGTGGTGATTCCTGTCATTTAATTGTCTCAGTTGTTTAAGGGTTGGAGTGTGTGTAGCTAAATCGATGTTACTCTGTACTCTTATGTCTGTTCTTCTATGGTTTTGTACTGCTGGTCCTTTCATGGCTATGTTGGTATTCACTTTCTGTGTGCAGAATCACTTGAAGAATATTTTATAGATATGGCCTTGTGGTTGTATATTATTTTAGTTTCTGCTTATCATCGAAGTCTTTTATCACTCGATCTATTTTGAATGATAATTTTGCTGGATAGAGTATCCTAGAGTTGAAGTTATTTTCATTCATTGCCCATAAGATTTCACCCCATGCTCATCTTAATTTTAATGATTCTGTTGAGAAATCTGCTGTGATTTTGATGGGTTTATCTTTGTAAGTTACTTGTTTTTTCTCTCTTACAGCCTTTAATGTTCTTTCTCTATACTCTGTGCTTGTTGTTTTAATGATAGTATGTTGTGGGTTAGTTCTATTTGGGTCAAGTCTGTTTGGTGCCTTTGAGGCCTCCTGTACATTAACAAGCATAGTTTCCTCTAGATTTGGAAATTTCCTGTTATTATTTTTTTGTTAAATATATTACAAATTCCTTCTGTTTGCATCTCTTCTCCTTCTTCAATGCCCATGATTCTCAGGTTTGATCTTTTGATGAAGTCCTTGAGTTCTTACATGTTCTTTCACAGGTCTTGAGTTGTCTAACTAGTAGTTCTTCAGTTTTTCCTTAAATTACCATTTCATCTTCATGTCAGGGATTCTGTCACTGCTTGTTCTAGCCTGCTGGACTGGCTTTCCATTTTGTTTCGCATTTCTGTTTCATTTGTTTTTGATGTGTTCCATATCCTGGGTCACTTCCTTTTCAATGTTGTGTATTTTCATCCTGAGTTCATTTATCTCTCTATTTATGATGTTCTTTGTTTAACTTTGTTGTTTATATAGTGCTTCTATAGTTTTTTTATTTGTTCTTGTGCTTTCTCTAATTATCTATTTTTGTTGTCTTGGTATTTCTTGAGTGTCTCCTGTACATTTTGGTTGACCATATCCAGTATCATTTCTATAAAGTTCTCATTGATTACTTGCTGCATTTCTTCTTTCAAGTGTTCTTGTGGGCTTCATTAGGTCCTTTGTCATAGTTTATCCTTGTTTCAGTGGAAAGTGGATCTGGGCTTCTGTTTTCTTCATATCCCTCTGGTTCCTGTACTAATTTGTTATTTGGTGGGATAATAGTTTCCATCTTTTTCCATCTTCCCATCATTCCATTTGCTGCTATTACTGTCCTTGTGCTGTGTACAATTTAGTATTATTTATCTAGTAAAAGTAAAAAGGATGGTGTCTAGAGTGGAATGGTAAGAGGAGAAAGAATGGAAGAAGGTAAAGAAAAAGGAAAGGAGAAGGAATAAAAGATACATATCCAAAGAAATAAACAGGGAGAGATAGTGTACTAATGTGCAATGAGCTAAACAAGCATTATAGAGAAAGAGAAAGAAGAAAAAGAAAACCTAGGTTCAAATGCAATAAAGATTGAGCCTTAATAGTTGTTTCTGGTGTTACATCTTTGGCATCCAGTCCTGCTGTTGGTGTTTTAGTAATAGTTCTGTCATTGTCACATTGAAGGAAAAAAATGCTAATGATAATAAAAGGAAAAAAATTGAAAAGGTACCTAAAAGTATAAGATAATAAAAGTTTCAGGTCCAGAAATCATGCTGTTCCTGTCTTAGTTCTTGTCATGTTGTTCCTTCAGCATCTTGTGTTGGTGTTGGTGTTTAATCAGTATTCTTGTGGTTATCTCACCAGGTGATTGGATCTGGAGACAGCTTAGTGAACCTTTCTCTGCTCTATTTGAGGGTGCATCTCACCTGGTACCTACTGTCAGCTGGCTGCTACTGCAGGCTTTATTTATTACAGTTCTGAGGGATGAGCCATTACACTCACCTAGTCCAGCTGACTTTGTTTATTTAAGGTTCTTCTGGATGCCTGCCTCTTTTCTTTTCTCCAGTGTAGGACCCTACCGGCTTGTTGTAATTACAGCCCTTGTTTATTTACAGTTCATGAGGGGAAGTGCCCCCCTACTCTCTGGCAGAGTGTGCCTCACTTCAGTCTCTTTTGGAAGCCTTCCACTCTCCAAGCACGCTGGGGATATTTATGCCACACCTGCCTTCTTCTGCAGGCTTGTTTATTTACTCCCCCACTCTCTGGTGCTCTGGGTGCCCCACTCTCTTTGTGACATGGCCTCGTTTTCTATTGCTTGTTTATTATTGAGTTTTGTTTTGTTTTGTTTGCGGGCAGTGGTCAGTCTGTCCAGGGGACTATGTTAATTTTTCCCTGGGGTAGCTGTAGGAGAACCATGTGCCACTTATTTGCTCAACTGTGGGTCTGCCAAGCAGGTTAGGAGCTGGTGCCTGGTGGCACAGGAGCCCTCCTTGTTTCTCCATATCCCGTGATGTGGGGGAGCTATGTGTGGGCTGGGGATGTGGAGGCCTTGAAGTTTTGCCTCTTCTTGGTGGTTTTTCCTGTCCAGTGTGTTTCTAGTATCTCAGGAAAATTTTTACTTAAAGGAACATATGCTATCTGCTTCCTCCTTCTAGTTGCCATCTTGGAAAAAACCCAAATCATTTTATTCTAATGAAAACCTTTTGCAAAAGTTGGTAGTGAATATAAAGAAAAGAATTTAATAGCAGCATCTGTTGCACAGGAGAACTCTGAGTAAACCAAGCCTGTGGGGCAAGGTGAGTTCTAAGGTCATCCCTGAGACTGCATAAATAAAGCCTCCAGCAACAGCAGGCTGACAGTAGCAGGCGGGCAATCCACAGCCATAGAGAGCCATTCACAGAACTGTCTTGAGACACTTTTTTTTATTTTCTCTCTCCCTACCTTAGATGAGAAAACAACCGAACTACACCTGCATGCTGACAAACTTACTGAAACTGTATTGCATTTGAACTTGGGACACTTTGTTGGCTTTTTTTTTGTTTTGTGTGGTTTTGTTTTATTTTATTTTTCCTCTTTGATGAGACAACTATTGAACAACATCTGAGGCACCATCTCCAGGATTGGAGGCTGAGGGATGAACAACAAAATTATTAAGATTGAAACTTTATTGCATTTGAATTTGGAGGTCTTTATATATTTTTATTTATTTATTTTATATTTATATTTTTATATTTTTATTTTTTTCTATCCTCTCTCTGTCTCACCAATGCCTTTTCAAATTACAGTTGATTAGTACACTGTCTTTCCCTGTTTATATCTTTGAAACTTTTTTGTTTGTTCTTTGTTTTGTTTTTTTCTACTTGTTTGTTTTTTCCCTTTTCCTTTAACTTCTTTGCTTTCCATCTCCTTTCACCCTGTCATTCTAAATATCACTAGTGCTACTATTACAAGCCTGAAAGTACTTAATTGCACACAGTACAGGGAAAATAACAACACCAAGGGCAACAATGGGAAGACAGAAAAACAGGGAAACAATTTTACGTGCAGAAAAAATTTGTACAGGAACCAGAGGAAAATGAAGAAAACAGATACTCAGATCCAGACTCCAACAAAATGAAGATAAACTATGCCAAAGATCCCAATGAAGTCCACAAGAATAAGCTAAAAGAAGAAATACTATGGGTACAAATTGAGAATTTTATATAGATGATACTGGGTTTGGCCAACCAAAATGTTCAGGCGACACTCAAAAAATTCCAAGACAACAAAAATAGAGAATTAGAAAAAGCAAAAGAAGAAATAAAGGAAACCATAGGAGCACTGTATAAACAACAAAGTGAAACAGAAAACATGATTAATAAATAGATAAATGAACTCGGAACAAAAATAGGCAACATTAAAGAGGAAGCAACTCAGGATATGGCAAACCTCAGAAAAAAGAATGAAACAGAATTGCAAAACAAAACGGCAGACCAATCCAGCAGAATAGAACAAACAGAAGACAGAATCTCAGAACTTGAAGATGAAATGGTAATTAAAGGAAAAACCAAAGAACTATTAATTAAACAACTCAAGACCTGTGAAAAGAAAATGCAAGAACTCACCGACTCCATCAAATGACCAAACTAGAGAAACAAGAGCATTGAAGAAGGAGAAGAGGTGCAAGCAAAGGGAATGTGTAATATATTCAACAAAAGAATAACAGAAAATTTCCCAAATCTAGAGAAATCTATGCCCATACAGATGTATGAGGCCTCCAGAACACCAAACAGACCAGATCAAAAGAGAACTACCCCACAACATGTTATCATTAAAACAACAAGTTCAGAAACTAGGGAAAGAATATTGAAGACTGTAAGAGAGAACAAACAAATAACATGCAAAGGTAAACCAATCAAAATCACAGCAGACTTCTCAACAGAAACATTAAATGCAAGAGGAGCATGGGTTGAGATCTTCCAGGCACTGAATGAAAATAACTTCAACCCCAGGATACTCTACCCAGCAAAACTATCATTCAAAATAGATGGAGCAATAAAGTCTTCCATGATAAGCAGAAACTAAAACAATATGTGACCACAAAGTCACCACTACTAAAGATTCTTCAAGGGATTCTGCACGCAGAAAGTGAAACCCAAAATAATCATGAAAGGACAGGCAGCACCAAATGACAGGAAAAGAAAAGGCAAGAAAGTAGAGAGTAACGTCAACTTAGGTACACACTATCAAACCTTAAAACAACTAAGACAACTAAATGACAGGAATCACCACATACCTATCAGTACTAACACTTAATGTTAATGGACTTAATTCCTCCATCAAAAGGCACCATTTGAAGAAATGGATTAAAAAAGAAGATCCAACAATTTGTTGCTTACAGGAGACCCATCTCACTGACAGAAATAAGCATAGGCTTAGGATGAAAGGCTGGAAGAAGACTTACCAAGTCAATGGCCCCTGAAAAACGGCAGGAGTAGTAATACTTATCTCTGACAAAGTAGACTTCAAACCTACATTGATCAAACGAGATAAAGAAGGACACTCCATACTAATAAAAGTGGAAATAGACCAAAGGGAAATAACAGTTATCAACCTAAATTGACCCAATGTCAACACACCCAATTGCATCAAACATACCCTGAAAGACCTAAAAGCATATATTAACTCCATCACAGTAGTTATGGGAGACTTTAACATCCCATTATCATCAATAGATAGGTCATCCAAACAAAGAAATCGATAAAGAAAGTCAAGATCTAAAATATACAATAGATCAAATGCACCTTCTTGATGTCTACAGAACATTTCATCCAACTTCTACACAATATACATTCTTCTCAGCAGTCCATGGAACCTTCTCCAAAATACATCATATCCTAGGGCACAAACCAAGCCTCACTAAACATAAGAAAATAGAAATTATACTGTGCATACTATCTGATCACATTGCAATAGAACTAGAAGTCAACAACAAAAGTAAAGAAAAAAAACCATGCAAACAGCTTGAAACTGAATAACTCATTACTTAGTGAACAATGGGTCATTGATGAAATAAAAAAAGAAATTAAGGTCTGAATTCTATCAGAACTTTAAAGAAGAACTGATACCAACCCTCCTTAAACTGTTCCACGAAATAGAAAGGGAAGGAAAACTGCCAAACACATTTTATGAAGCCAGTATTACACTTATCCCAACTCCAGGCAAAGACACCTCCAAAAAGGAGAACTATAGGCCAATCTCCTTAATGAACATTGATGCAAAAATCCTCAACAAAATAATGGCAAACCGAATTCAGCAACACATTAAAAAGATTATTCACCACGACCAAGTAGGTTTCATCCCAGGAATGCAAGGGTGGTTGAACATCTGAAAATTAATAAACATAATAAACCACATTAATAAAAGCAAAGAAAAAAACCATTTGATCATCTCAATAGATGCAGAAAAAGCCTTTGATAAGATCCAACACCATTTCATGGTAAAAGTTCTAAGAAAACTAGGAATAGAAAGAAAGTACCTCAACATTATAAAAGCTATATATGACAGACCTACAGCTATCATTATACTTAATGGAGATAAACTGAAACCATTCCCTCTAAAATCAGGAACTAAACAAGGATGCCCACTATCTCCACTCCTATTCAACATATTACTGGAATTCTTAGCCAGAGCAATTAGGCAAGAAGAAGGAATAAAAGGAATACAA
This sequence comes from Castor canadensis, assembly GCF_047511655.1. NCBI lineage: Eukaryota > Metazoa > Chordata > Mammalia > Rodentia > Castoridae > Castor > Castor canadensis. Next base: position 245,701 of record NW_027395335.1, read on the forward strand.
ATAAGTAAAGAAACTGTCAAAATGTCCCTATTTGCAGATGACAGGATCCTGTACCTTAAAGACCCAAAAACCTCTATTCGGAAGCTCCTAGACAACATCAATAGCTATAGCAAGGTAGCAGGATATAAAATCAACATAGTAAAATCATTAGCATTTCTATACACTAATAATGAACAATCTGAAAAAGAATATATGAAAACAATTCCATTTACAATAGCCTCAAAAAAATCAAATACCTAGGTGTAAACCTAAAAAGGATGTGAATGACCTTACAAGGAAAACTATAAACTTCTGAAGAAATAGATTGAAAAAGACTATAGAAAGTGGAGAGGTCTCCCATGCTCATGGATTGGTAGAATCAACATAGTAAAAATATCTATACTCCCAAAAGTAATCTACATGTTTACTGCAATTCCCAACAAAATGCCAATGACATTTATTAAAGAAATTGAAAAATCTACCTTTAAATTTATATGGAAACACAAGAGGCCACGAATAGCTAAGGCAATATTCAATGAAAAGAACAATGCTGGAGGTATCATGATACCTGACTTCAAACTATATTACAAAGCAATAACAATAAAAACAGCATGGTACTGGCACAAAAGCAGACATGAAGACAAGTGAAACAGAATAGAGGACCCAGATATGAAGCCACACAACTATAAACAACTTCTCTTTGACAAAGGCACTAAAAATATATGATGGAGAAAAAGCAGCCTCATCAACAAAAACTGCTAGGAAAACTGGTAAGCAGTCTGGAAAAAACTGATACTAGATCCATGTATATCACCCTATACCAATATTAACTCAAAATGGATCAAGGACCTTAATATCATAATACAAACTCTTAAGTTGATACAGGAAAGATACTCTGGAATTAGTAAATATAGGTAAGAACTTTCTCATTGGAAACCCAGCAGCACAACAACTAAGAGAGAGCATAGACAAATGGGACTTCATAAAACTAAAAAGCTTCTGCTCAACAAAAGAAATGGTCACATAAGAGTCATCTGGGGATTATTTAATGCCATAGTGATTCCAGGGCCCTGCCACAGGGCAATGAGTCAGAATGTCTCAGGCACTGGGATTGTTTTAAAACTTCTCAGATGATTCTATTGCTCAGCCAGTGCTGAAAAAGACAGCTGTGGAAAAGATTTACTCCACATGGAATGCAGATTTCAAAAGGAAAATTGCAGCATTTAGAAATGGAGGCATGTTGACTGCCCATAAGAAATGCTTTCATTTCTGCTGTGGCTGGCTTGCAGGAGCACTGCAGACAGTGCTGCAATAGAAGCTTATTTAATATGTGCATGGCTATAGTTGAGTCAAACTCAAAGAATTATCTTACATGACTCAAACTCTAACATTTTTAGAATGAGGCAAGAATCATAAACATAATTGTCTCCAAGGCATTTATCATATTGTATAAAAATTCTTCCTGGAAGATCACTTTCAGATTAATTTTTAAGTATGAAATTTTCTGTTTCCTATCTTTTTAAAGGATGGAAATCCTTTACCAACCATCAAAAAATACAATGGATTTAAAGGAAGACCTGTTGGAAAGATCTGATCAGCAGTTTCCTGAGAAAGTTAAATTTCTCAATTGTTTTGATCACACAAGACAACATGGATAGTGAGTTAAGGACACCAATGTGGGAAAGTCTTCCTTTCCAAAATCCAGTAATGAAGTTAAGAAGGCAAAAATTTCCTCAGATCAGAGGAAACAACTGTGGATAAATTTTCCCATCAGAAATGCTACACAGACCCCATAAGGAAGGCACATTTTAAATTAATAAATCCCTGCTATTTAATTTTCTTTCCTAGTCCCTATGATAGTTTTATCCCATTAAATAAATATGTGTTGGACACTAAATATCCAAGACATGAAGAACAATTTCTGAAATGTTCAAATTTTTGAGTATTTTCTTGGTCCAAGGACATCTGCCTTAACAAGAATCAGTATGTGAAATTAAAATTAAATAAAATTTACAAATATGACATCCCTTTTAAAAAAGACATACATAAAGAAGTTATGTTGAAATCTATTACAATTTGACGTAAATTTTCTCAAGTATAGCATAAATTCATCAATATAACCATTATTTAATGAAGCTCATCTTTGCTGGAAAAATCTCCACTGAAGAGGAAGAATTATAAAGATCCTTCCTAACAACCAAGCCACTGAAAAATCATCCCAATGACCAGTGGTGGAAAAGAAGAGAAAGAACTCAATGTCATAGAGCAGGAGCTAATTTAATGCCTTCTCTGGCTAACATTAAATGAAGTGACATCATGACTCAACTTCTCTTTTTCATGTCATGAAAAATAACACTTACATAAAGCAATTTATAAAAAATTAAGAGTATAAATTGGCTTTTTATGCTGCTTAACAATGTGGTTCCTGTTAATCAAGGTCAACTCTTTTACAATGCATCCTTTAAAGATGTTACTCATTCTGGTAGTCGTTGCTGCTCCTCAAGATGTATCTTCTTCTACAGAAAAACAATTTCATGAAATATAAGATGCCTACATTTCTAATCTTCTGCCACTAAAACAATTTTGGTCTCTCTAGATGTTAAATCAGACATTACTGTTTAGGAAGTTCTGGAAAAGGAAGCCAAAGTTAATATTTGACCTCTATTTCCATATGGTGAAAGATCATTCCTATATAAAGATGCCTATATTCCTGATTATGTTGGGCACCTTGAACATTGGGGAAGGGCAAAATCACAAGACTCTAGCAGCTGGCATAGCCTTTTGTAAATGGCAACATTTGTCTACTGTCAGTGATGATATAATCTCAAAAAAGCAGACCACATGGCATTTAAAAGAGAAGCTGGCCCCTCAAGAAAAGTGGAAAAGAAAAATGCATAGTCTGAACTCCAGTAAGTCTAGTGGACAAAACCCTCAAGCAAAGAAGTGTGACTTGAAATAGAAAATTCTCCAATGTTAAATATAGCTTTTAATTTTTGAGGCAAGAATAATGCATCGATATGTACCATTTGGTTGCTTCATCTACACAAAAATATGAAAATATAATGGACTCATTGATTTTTATCTTGGATTTTCTTACAAATTAATGAGTGAGAAAGCACAATGACTGCAAATGGTAAAAGTAGTACACGATAAATTTGTGATACATTACAAGGTATTGGCAGATGACTGATCCTGCTACAGTCTAGGCCCATGCTTCATCATTCTGGGTCTCCATGTTCACATCTGTAAAATGGAATAATGATACCCATCTCAAAGGGTTGTTTCCAAGAACAAATATGACATACAAAAGAAAGTGTTTCACAAAAGTAAATCATTCCATTCATGTAAGGGATTTTAAAAAGATTATTACAACCAGTTATAGTCAATATGTTTTCTTCAACATTAAAAGACTGATTATAACATTATTCAAATTGCTTCTCTTTTCTGTTGGTATCCACAAGTGCACATTCTTCTGCTAATCTCAGTGTGTTGGTCATGTTCAGTTAGTTACAAAAGTCCCTAGAACTCTCCTCTGCTAAGTGTCACTCTCCTTTGAATTTCCTCTTCCTCCCTGATGGTTTGAGCCTGATGGGAGCCACTAAAGTCACCACAGATTATTTGTCTCCTACTTGGAAAATACTTCTCAAATAGCAGCAGGTAAACAACTTCCCCAACCCAGCTACTTAAATCTTCATGGTGGCCTAAGACTTCATTTTCTTGATCCTGGAACTTTAAGTCTTTTTCCAAGTAACACCAAAGGTTGCTTCTGGGTGTGTCTTTAAGAAAAGGCCATTCAGGCTTAGGATGCAGGAAGTATAAGCACATCTGGAGGGCTGGCTGCCCCATTTGTGCAAATCAACAGCCTTGCTAAAGCTGCGGCCACTTTGAGGAAAAGCAAATTCAAATCTCCACTTCTCCCCATCTCCTTCTCAAAGTCCTGCCTTTGATACTGCAATATTTTTGATGCTTATCTCCTAGTCACTCATCCTCTATTAGGGCCATCTGTAGTCCTTTCACTCTCTTTTTAAAAACAGAGCTGAAGTCAGGTTTTCAAAATGCAAACACTACTATACTTTTGATTAAATTCACTTACTGACATCCCACTGCTAGAGAGAGAAAGGAAAGATAGAAGTCAAATTCTAACTCATGCCTGTGAGCCCTGCATCTTCTATCACTTTTTATCGGGTACATGCCTTTTCTATATCCCTGGACAGTCCTCTGTATGTCTCCTGCATAGAGCCTCTCCATGTGGCCCTCCTTTGTCTGTGCTGATTGACTCAGACTCCTGGAGTTCTAGAAGGTAGACACTCTTTCATTCCCTTGACTTATGATTGTATTCCCAGCACCAGACACTTCACAGATGTTTATTGTGCACTGAATAAATGAACAGATGAGCTAATAAAGATTTAGAAGAAAATAGTACTCAATTGTACTTCAGAGCTCTGAGAAAGAAGACACTTTGTTACCCAAAATTTAGAGATCTGGACAGATTAGATTGCATAAGAGGGTGATGTCTACACAACTTCCTTTTCCTAATAGTGGAGAAGTGTGTGTGTTTCTTTCTTTCTTTTACCCCTAAATTTGTCAAAGTTCCTCTAGACAAGTTAGATATAGTTTTTCCTCCCTAACACTCAAGCAGTTAAAGGAAAAAATAATTCCAAGTCCATAATTATCACAAAGCCATGCTTCCTGTGTGAGGCTAAGTTCAGGGCACTGAGTTTCACAGTAGAATATTTAACTGGTGTCTTTTCATCAGCTACCACTAGCATGGATTTTTATTTTTGCTTACTTTTAACATTTATGATTTAATCCTTAGTCAAATGTGAAATTGAAGAGAATCTGAATTCAGCCCTGCCATATGAAAACTAGTCTGTTAGAAATCATAAAAAATCATAGGGATACATACTCATGCAGTTAAAGCACTGAAAGTTTGGTCAACATTTACTTTAATTTTAAAATAAATTTTCATTGAAAGGGACGTGACAACCTCAATGGACACATTGCATATTTGGTTTCTTATAATTTCTGTGTATCCATTCACAAATAGGAACAAAATATAAAAGCCTAACTCAGAGTTTTATGAATTACCAAATAAATTTTCAGCATACCAAGTTGAAAAACAAAATAACTTGAACCAAAATTAAGCAACTTGATGATATTTTTCCAATTTTACAATCTCTGTGCACACAAACCCACACGAACACACACACACACAACTTAACTGAATCAGTGTGGTGGTTTAGAGCATTCCTTTCTCACTACAGTGTGCAGGATCCTCATCTGCTGAACTTTCTGAAGATCGAAAAAATATATGAAGTGCAAATAAACAAAACACAACATTTAAAAGGATCGGTAACCCTGTTACCCAAAGATAATCATTATCAGCTGAGTACAGTAGCTCACAGCTATAATCCCAACTACCAGGGGTGCACAGACAGGAGGATCACACTTTCAGGCCAATTCAGGCAAAAAGTGAGACCTTATCTGAAAAAAATTACTAAAAGTAAAAGGGGCTTAGATGCATGGGGAAGTAGTAGAGTACAAGCATGAAGCTGTGAGCACTGAAAAAAATATATAAAATCATTGTTAACATTTTGGAGCATGTCTTTGCAATACTAATCTTCCCCTTACAGATGAAGAATTTGAGGATTAGGGTGATTAAGTATTTGGCAAAGGCCACATAATCCAAGAGACAGATCCCATGTTTGCACTCAGGTGGGTCTGGCTCAGAGCCTATGCTCTGGAAGCAGGTGATAAGCTGGTTGATCCTGATCAATAAATGAGGTCAGGAAATGGCACCCTAAAACATGGCAGTTTGTGTACTGATCCCTGTACTGGAGGTACTCAGACACAGAGATGCAGGGAAGGGCTTTGCTGACCTGTCCTCATCTGCCCAAAGACAGACCCATCTGAAGGAATTCAATGGTCATCAGTCCATCCTTGACAATTCGTCTGCTAGGGAAGCATAACTCTATCACAGAGTAGACTAGAAGTGGACACCATACCAGACACTGTCACAAACTGTCTCCTGTTCTCTTCAGGCCTCATTCATCTCCCACCAAGTCATTTATTCCCAGTCCCTCTCCTACCCATTGCCTCTACCCTCTTTGTCTGGTGCCTCTGAGGAGGTATTTGAACTCTTGTGTAATCTCCCTGCATTTTTGAATATACATGTTCTTTCCTGTGATGCCCTCAGGCAGGTAAGCTTGAATTCCTTACTTCTCATTAATTTGTCTGTTATTTGAGTGACTCAGTTGTTACATTCCCAGGGGGTAGGCATAATGTGTCCCCTCCTTTACACTGACCCAGTAATGACTGCATTTTAGGTTTCTCTGGAATGATCAAAGTTGACCTCTGTTCTTTCTACTTCTTCACCACTTTCATTGATTGGCCCATAGATGTCACCTCTCCATTCAAAAGTTCTTTTGCTCAATTCACATCTAGTCTTCAGTGGGCTCAACTGACTTCTCTATCACCCTACAAAGTAGCTTTACCACCTTGCTCATTTGCCATTCTCTATTCCTTTGACTTCTGTGTTGCTGCTGGATCCCCATGTTAAGGATTTTATTGTGTTCCCCCAAATTCCTAGGTTTAATCTTAATCTTCAGTGTGACTGTTTGGTGATTTGTGTCTTTAATGGTGGAATTAAATTTAAATAAGGCCATAAGTATAAGTTCTTCATCTAATGTGACTTGTGTCATCATAAAATAAGAAAAAGACACCAGGAATACTTCCCCACACACAAAAGACCATGTGGCCTGGTGCAAGTGGCTCATGCCCACAATCCAAGCTACTTAGGAGGCAGAAATCAGGAGGATCATGGTTTGAGGCCAGCCCAGGCAAATAGTTTGAGAGACCCTATATCAATAAACACCACCACAAAAAAGGGTCTGTTGGAGTGGCTCAAGCTGTAGATCCTTTGTTCAAGCTCCAGAACTGCAAAAAATTTTTTTAAAAAGCCATATGAACACACAAGCAGGAGGCAGCCCTGTAGGGAAACTGACACTTTGAATTTGTACTTTCAGGTTTGAGATCTGTAAGAAAATAAGTCTCTGTGACTTAAGAGGCCCAATACCCACTTCCTGTCTGCAGTCCAGTTGCTCTTTCTCAACATCTTTACAGGTTTGTTTTCCTCTGTTTATTGGTCCAATGCAGATACATACCAATTCTGCCCTCTGCCCTTCTCTAACTCCTTCTGGGGAGCATACCTGCTTTTGAAGGTTCACTTCAAACATATGACAATTTCCAAATCTAACTAACAACTTGTGCAGTCACAGCAACTATAAACTAAGAACAGAATGGTTTCTCCAATTGCATTGGGAACTTCACAATTGTGTATAGTTTGCATTTGTTTTTGTTCATTGTGCTTCACATTGTGAATGGTAAAAATCACAAAATTTTGTCAGTTTATTTTAAACTTTACTCATTTGGACACACTGAAGGAATCTTAATTTGTAAGAATGGCCCAGGATACCTTGGGCTCTGAGAAGCCCTACTTTTCACATGTGAATGAAGAGGGTGAAAAGTCACTGAAGGAGAAGGAGATGATTGAGACAATCATGTAAGATTTTTAAGTCAAAAATTAGAAAGTGTAGGAGATACAGCTCAGGGCTTAAGAGTACATTGGAAAAGATGTAGGAAATTAGAAAATCTTAACCAAAGTTGTACTTTGTTGTGGGAACAGAGAGAAGTTAATCGACCTCCTACGTAACATGGGAACTAATAAGGAGCTCAAGTGGCTGGAACTTGTATCTGTGTTGACATGGGTGATAGGCAGTTTTTGCAAAAGGTAGCTCCCAAAATAAGCCACACTGATAATAATAATTTCAGCCTTTTAATATTGCCCATCATGTTTGTTACTATGAATCACACACAATTCTCAGTTTTCTTTAATAATACCTTTCCCCTCACAGCACCCATTCAAGGTAGATAGCATTATCACACATATTATAGGTGTGGAAACTGAATCACAGAGAGGCTGAGTAATGGTAGAGACCAAATATTGGCTTAGCAAGACAGGCTGAAAGGCCCAAGTGTAGGCCACTGTATCACCTGCTGTCATTACAGGAGCAACATCCCCCAAGCATTGATGATATTCTGGAGGCAGGGAATATCTTTCCCATGTTTAGTTTCCTGTGCCTGATCCATTTTTATTGATGAATAAATGCCAATAGTGGATGACTCAATAAATAAATTCTACACTGTGTGACATTCAGATTCATGGTTTCTGAAGATTGTTGATTTGGAAAATAAAACCTGCTTTGCCAAGAATGCCTGTCTGCAGAGTGCAGTTGGTAATGCTTGCTCTGGAATTTAACCATGACCATGAACTACCTCATAAAACACTGGAACGTCCTCCCTAAAAGTGAGAATGGCACAGACTTCACTTCTAGAGAAAGAAGTCATATCTTCAAAGGTTACATTAATCAGTTTCATGAAATCAACACATTCATTTCTAGTTCTTAGCTTTTTAAAGAAGGAAAATTACAACAAAATAGTTTTAAATATTTTTATGTAACTCAATACTTGTTTCCTTGGAAATGTTGGACTTTGTTCTTCTTTGGACATTACTTTCAAAGTGTCAAAAACCTTCCATTTAATGGGTTGCTATTATTCAACTATATCACAAGTCTTGGAAGTTACACATTTAATCATATTGAATTATTGCTTTAATTACAACAAACAATATTAATTGTTAATTTCATGAATGTACAAAGACACTTAATAATACATGTTCATTGACTTAAAAATAGCCTTCAAGGTAGATTTATTTAGTTGATGTCAAATGATGATGATAAGCACATTAAAGATGTGTATTTAATGTGCACTTCAAACGCAAGATATTAAACATTTCAACATGTGAAATGTATGTATACTAATTAGGTTCAAAGGATATGTGAGATATTTTGGTAAAAATTTTGTACTCTATGGAAAGATACCAGCTACCAGAGAGGCAGAGAATGGGAAGATCTCTTCTCAACATCAGACTAGACAAAACATTAGTGAGACCCCCATCTCAATCAACAAGCTGGGTTTAGTCATGCTCAGGTGCATTCCCAGCCAATTGGGAGGCAATGTAAGAGGATCATGGTCCAAGGCTGAGAAAATTAAAAGAATCTCCCTGTGAATAAACTGAAGCTAAAAGGGCTGGGGTCTAGCTCAAGTTGTAGAGCACCTGCATTAGCAAGCTTGAGGCTCGGATTTCAAAGCCCAGTGTGTATATACAGACATACATAACTCCAACTCCACAGGATGAATTTTCTTTAATGAAATGATTGATACTCAAGATAGGTGGATTGGCATAAGGATTTTACAGGCGGTTCTGTGGTTTCATGAGTTGGGTATGAAATCTATGTCCTTTGGAATGTGCCCTTAACCCTAGACAATCAATCTAGTGGTCAGCCACTGCTGAAATATTTGAACATGGATCTCAAAATAACTGTGTTCTGCTGCTTGAGACCATTCACATTTTTCTAGAGTGACCATTTCCTGTTCAAAGCACTCAGTATGTGAAATGAGCTAAACCAGAGTCTTCATTCTGTTTACAGAAGGGGTGATGTTGGTTTGCTAATAAATATTGGTATGTGTGGCAAAACTCAATCTGACTCTCAATTTCATTTTTAAATGTTACCTGGTTGCAAGAATGTGGTAAGACTTTGAATTACTATCCATTTGTCATTTCTCCCATCTACTAAACTTAAGAAAAACTTATTCAGTGAGAACTTGATTGGGATTTGCTCACAGGAGTTCTGTAAATGTAAGAGGTTTAGATTAACTGCTAAGAACAGCTGCAAAAAATATTTGGTAACAAAAATGTTTGCTTTAGTGTATCAGGGGTGATGAATTTACAGGGTGATTTGTGCTGCTGCATAATCACTTGCACAAGTCTCAAGAACATATTAATTATTAACTTTCAAAATCATTGGAAAAGCATGTGCCACATGGGCCTTCTGGCATTTCAATCAGTGGCCTTTCTGAAGTTGACACTGAACTCATTGGCTATTGTTTAGAATTGTCACACTCATTCATACTTAAGCTACAGGCTATCAGATCCTCAGTAGTCCATAGAAAGCAGTTCAGAGAAGCTGTCTTTGAAGTTTATCCTTATCATTTTGCTTCCACCCAGGAAGCAAAGTTGTGAAAGACAATTAAAATGTTGGGGTATTTTTACTGAACACTTAACATTTTATTTCACTGGTTTTATAGATACCTTGTACTATTCTCTACTTTTGTTTTTCATCTCAGCCATCTGCTCCAATTAAACATAATGTACTTCTTTCATGGTAAGACATTTTTCTAAGAAGAGGACACTGTACCATAGTTTTACTGTAGGACTTAGAAAGGTGTTCATATTATTCCTTTTTATAAACATCTTATAAAAAATAACTATTCTTACATTATATTTTACTTCTGGATGGTGTATACAATCTCCAGTTAGATCTAAAATAATTCACAAGTCCCTACATACAGGAATTGATTAACTCTAAGTGCAAACCACATGATCAAAAAGATGATTAATGTTCATGTACCATTTATGTAGGGGATGGGGTTAAGCAGAGATTACTGCATTGCAGATGAAAAATGATATTCCAAGATATTTGGAACCTATCTTCTGGCCTATGAGTCTCTAACTCGTAAGTTAGACTTTCATCTATGTCATCAAGTCAGGAATACTAATATGCCTGAGTCCATTCCCAAAGTCCAAACACTCATTTCCTTCTTTTCCAGAAGCAGACCAGAAGCACTCTGGAGCCAGAGTACTCTGGGTGCATTTTTATATCTAAGTAGGAAGCAAACCTTCATACACATACATAGAGCAGACAGGTAGGACTGCCTGCCCAAGAAGAGTGGTCCTGAAGGGATTTGGGATGGCAAATGAGGACAGTGGGTCTGGGTTGGGGAAGGGGATGAGAGAGTGAGTAATTTCTAGTCTAATCCCTCCTTTGGGAACTTTCATTTTCCTCCATACTGTCTTTTCTTGCCTGGCTTCAGGGCCACTTGATACTGAAATCCACTCTGGAATCAGAAAATGACAACTCAGACATGACTCCCTTCAGTGTCCTTACAAATGTTGCACCCCTGTTTCCTACACACAAGTTTGCAGTATGCTTTTTTCCAAAATAGGAAATCCTTACCTAGAATTCATGGAATTTACTCAAATGGGTATTTACTCATTTACTCAAATGAATATTTATGTAAGAATGCTTTTAAGTGAGGTAAATCTAGCTTTATCTGATTCTCAAAGTGGTCCATTGTTAAAAAAGAAAGAAAGAATTTTAACCAATAATATTTATAGTGAATGACAGATCTGGGAAACACACCCAAGTCATCTCACTCCACAGCATTACTCTTTACTATTTCTAACTGGGTGACTGTAAAAAAAATTCACCCAACAGATCTGAGCTCAATTTAAGCTTGAAATCAAAATTATAATCATACTAGACTTCTATTCCCAGGAAAATGGTAGATGGCAGAAATTATTTCTTCCAGATAGGTAGGATGAAAGCTCTCAGACATTATGTACAAGACACACATAAAACTAGGGAAGGTAGAGAGATGAAGGTGGGACCTCTGAATCTAGGGAACACAAAAGACAATTGTTTCCCTTTTGCTTCATATAGCCCAGACATAAAACTGAAGAAGCCAGCACTCTGTTGGCATTGATAGGCCAAACAAACAAAATAAAATTAACATAATACATGAAACAAGATGTTCAGTGGACAAAGTCAACATCAGACTGAAGAACATGGGGAAAGAGTTAGTGAGCTAGATGATAGAATACTAGAAGTTACCCACTCTGAACAACAGAGAGATAATAGAGATAAACAAACCATCAAAAGAGAGCTGGGGGATCTGTAAAAGATATCAACACATTTAACATCTGTCATAAGCACCCTGGTGGCAGAGAGGCCAGGTGAGATAGTCCTTAAAGAAACCATCAGTGGTCATCACCAACATATTTGTCAAAAGACATGTAACTGTAGAGTTGAGAAGCTGAAAAAAATTTGAAGAGGATAAAACTACAGAAGATGATGTCAAGACATGTAATAATTACCATTCTGAAAATGGGGAACAAAGAAAAAATTTTGAAATAGCCAAAGGAAAGTACCTTATTTACAGAAGGAAAAAAATCAGAAATACAGTGTGTTTCTCTTCTGAAACTATGAGGTGAGAAGGAAGTGGCATAATACTTTCAGGCACTGAAAGAAAATAAAATACAAAACCAGAGTACTAAATTCCATAACATACAGTTCAGGAAAGAAGGGAAATAAGGACATTCTCAGATTAAGTACAAATAACAGATTTGATTCCTGTGCACCTATAGTCTAAAAAATCCTTAAATAGAAAGGAAAAGATTTAAGAAAGAATTTTGGAAATTAAGAAGTAAGAAAATATAAGGAAAAGGAACAGAGTAATATGTGGTTAAAAATAATACAATTTCCTTCTTTTGAGCTGTCTACGTCATGTTTCATTGTGTAACACTGTCTGATGTATGTAGAGTTAATATTTAAGACAATTATAAACAGAGGAGGGTAGAAGATGAAAAGAGAGGTGATATTTCTATATTTCAATCAATCTGATAAATTTATGACACCAGCAACCTATAATAAGTTATGTACATATTGTGTAAGACCGCTAATAAAAGTATACAAATAGGAAAAACCAATAGTGCCTCCTCATAGACCTTTGGGGATATGTACTGTATATGACAATGCATAGTAACGATCTTGTCATCAGTTCTAGAAAACAGTCTGGCAATTTCTTAAACATCTGAACATAAGAATAACATACAATTCAACAATTTTACTCAGGGGCATTTGACTCAGGAAAATGAAGCCATGAGCTCATGCAAAATAAAAAGACAAGAATTTTTCTAGATATATTTGTAAAAGTCCCAAGCTGGAAAAAATACACATGCCCTTCAACCAGTGAATGGTTAAACCCTGCTAGACATGTATGCCATGGGAATTATACTTAGCAATACAAAGGAATTAAGTAGCTTAGATAAATATCCAAAGAAATACGTCAAGTGAATAAAGCTGGTGGCCAAAAGTTATGTGCTTTATGCTCCCATTTATATATCACTCTTGAAATGACACAGATATAACCCAGAGAACATATGGTTCTCTAGAGGTTAAAGTTGGGGATAAGGCAGTAAGGAATAGGTGTGATGGTAAAGAGGTAACACGGGAAAATTTATGGTGAAAACAATGTTGATCTTTTGACTATATCAGTGTCAATGTTTTGTGATATAGTACTAGAGTTTTGCAATATTATCACTTATGGAAAACTGGGTTTGGTGTACATGACATCTCTGCCTTGTTTATTAAGAATTTATGTGAATCTACCACATTTCAAATGGAAGTTTAAGTAAACAAATCATTTGTAACAACATGACAATTGGCTGTATACAATGTCTATGAAAACTCTTTGTAACTTGCAAAGTACTGAACAATATTAAGTTATAAGTGTATAGGCATATATATAATATGAGGATGTGTATATGGATTTATATACATGTATAGCTTATTATCAACATTAAGATTTTCTGTACAGGTATTTGAATCTGGCATTGGACTCAATGAATTCTCAAGCATTCGAGTAAGATTCTGAGTGTAGCAGGAAACAGAATTAGTGTGGATGCAGTACTAATTCTAATTATAAAGAGAGACAGGAATTCACATGCACAGTGTGGATTTTGTGTTTCAGAATTTTGCTACCAAAATGTAGTAACAATCAATTATGCAACTGTGAATGGTCTCAAAAGCCATGGTCGGTGATCATTGAGCAACTATTTCAAAGCAAGATTGAGAAGTTTATATCAGAATGATCTAAATGATTGAGCTTAGTTGCCAGCACACAACAGGTGTATAATAAACCATTATTGGCTGAATGAATGGCATCATACCAAATCAATGGTAGCAGTATGTACTGCAGTTATATCTGCACTTTTCTGCAGACACTTCACACTCATCATTCCATTCCTGATCTGGCCCCACTGCCCTCATAAGCGACCCTGGCAGTTCCCTTGAATTCTGGTCTAATAAATGGCACAACATTCATAGGCATTACTCATTTTGAGACAGAGACCTTAAAGTCTTTCTATATTGGTTTTCTGTACTGGAAATCAAGTACTGAGCATCTACTCAATTGTCACACTTGTCCATTCTCACAACCCCTGGCTTCCTTACTGCTTTGTCATTTCTCATGCTGGAAATTTCACATTGTCTTTAGTGTTAAAAGTGACACATCTCATAACAGCCTTCCCTAATTACATCCATCTTTTGAGTAATAAACATCTATTGAGTTCCTACATATACTATGTACTGTGTCCATACACTAATTGTTGAGGTGGTTTAATACATAAACTCCTGTCACAAGGAATTGATGTTCATATTGTTGAAACAATTTCACTTTGGTTTTGTATGGTAGCCAAACTCACCATGAATAAGTGCTATCATACGTATTTTATTGTTATTTTATTGTTGTGTACATTTGTCTGAGGTCTCACAACTAGTATGTGGCAGAACTTGGATATGAGACCCATGTAATTCCAAGCCCATTTCTCTTGTTCACAGTACTTGTCACACCATATTGCAGCTACCGGTCACTGAGCTAACACTTCCCTTAGAATGTATTCATCTTGTCAGTAAGTTTCATACAATTGAATCTCTGACTTTGGTCAGTCCCTAGACTATATATATTCATAGTTTAATATGACTGAACATGATAGTAAGGTAAGTAAACAGTACACTTTAGAAATATTGCTTTGTCATCTGTGGCAGTGGATATTCTTGGGCCCTTAAGGACATGCTTCATCCTTTCTTCTAGGAATAGGAGATAGAGGTATGTATGAAATTAAACATCTCTCTAAATCTAGAGGTAACAATCAGCCTGTTAATCAAGATAATTTCATCCTCAAATTTACACTTTGTAGATGATAATATGGTGAAAGATTATACACTCAATGTGGACCTAAGGATTTTCAACTGATAGTTGAGATAAAAGTAATCTCCTCCACCTAGAAGTGAATGAGGTATGCAGCACTACCAATCCTGGTAGCCATCCTCCTACATTCCTTGCATAAGACAAGTCATCCTAAAAATTAAAAAATCAGGGGGAAAAACATGGAATTACAGAAAAATGAGACCTGAGGACATTGTGGAACATTGGATTAAACATAAAGCTCACTCTACTACTGAGTGTTACAAACATATGAGTTAATACATGCTTGTAGTATATTAATCAACCTGGGCTTTCTATCATATGTGCAAGATTGCTGACATGAGCCAGGCATGGTGGTACATGCCTGCACACCCAGTACTTGGAAGACTGAGGTTGAGGGTTGTTAGCTTGAGACCAACCTAGGCTATATAGTGATATCCTACTTCAAAAAAACAACCAAATAAAAAATTACTGACATAACTTTCATTGCATTTTAAAATATATTTCACATAGATGAAAAGATCACACTGCAAATGTAGTACATACAGACTCCAACTTTCATTAAAAGAATGTAGAAATTTTGTTTATGTGTAATTAATTCTCTTCTTGGTATCACTCAAGTTGTATTTGGGAGTAATTTTGAAAATGGCTACTAGGACACAGATACAGACTGCATGAGCTCCTGGAATCAGAGAACTTGTTGAGATGCTGGAGACACACTTCGCTGAGGTAAGGCATGAGGGAGAGTTGAATCTTTGGCACCCTGAACCCCTAACCCATGGAAGCCTTCTACACACCACAATACATTGGAAGAACAAGTGGGCTATCACCCCCACACCAATGCCACCTGTCCACAAGCCCACTGGCACACTGGCCGCCACCCACCACAGGAGGGTTCCAGCACCACCAGACCCTGGCTCTACCCTGCCTAGGAGACACAGATAAACAGGACTGGATGCAAAAGGAGTAAAACTAGAACTACTAAGACTGAAATTCTACTATTCCTGAACCAGGGATTCTTTTTCTCTTTTTTTAACTTTTCATTACTTTAAGTGCTTTTTTGTCTTGTTCATTGTTTGATTGTCCACCATCACAGCCTGTTGATTTCTTTGGTTCTTCATTTTTTTCTTTCTTTTTCTTTATTGTACTCCATCTTTCTTGGTTTGTTAGTTCTACTATTGTAGATTAGCTAATATTAAAGTACATATACACCAGGAATAGAAACAGTACCAAGTGGAATGATGGGAAGATGAAAAAGGAATGGAAACCAACCTTCCCCAAAAATAAAATAGTACAGGACTTAGAAGTAAATGAAGAAAATGGATACCCAGATCCAGACTCCAACAAAGCAAAGATAAACTATACCAAGGAACCCAAAGAAGTCCATAAGAACACCATGAAAGAAGAAAGTCTGAAAGTAATTAATGAGAATTTCATAGAGATGTTACTAGACATGTTCAACCAGAACATACAGGAGGCACTCAAGAAATTCCAATACATGGGATCCAAGATGGTGACCAGAACACAGCCACAGACCTTCTGACCTCTGTGATCCAGGGACATTGATAAGAAGCTGAAGACACACTTGAATGAGGTAAAGCACCAAGGAGAGCTGAAACATCAGCACTCTGAACTCCTAGCTCATGGAAGGCCTCTCCATGCCATCATAAACTAAGAGAATAGCCAGCGCTGCACGCCAAGTCCCAACCCATAGGCCCATGGAGCCACTGTTCTACACATGGCAAGATCTCCAATTCTCTGGCCCCACTCCTTTGCCCTGACAGGGCTGTGCTACACCAAAGTCCCATCCCTCACACATTAACAATCTCTGCCGAATGAGCACTTAAGGCCTGCCAAGCCAGGTATCCACAGCATTCCCGATCTCTGCCATCAAGCTTACACAGGACTTCAGGATCTTGGCTCTGCAATTCATTTTCTTGCCATTTTGAAGGCTGAAAGGTCAAGGCCAAGGTGTTGGCAGGGCTGGTTTCTTCTAAGCCTCTCTCCTTGACTATAGAAGCCCACCTTTTGCTGTCATCTCTTGGTCTTTTTTTCCTCTCTTGCTCTTTTCTTCTCTCCTCATAAAAACACCCATCATATTAGATTAAGGTCCACCCATATAAGCTAATTTTACCTTATTTATTCCTTAAAAGGCCCTGTATTCAAACACTGTCTCATCTCAAATCGCTGTGTACTAGGACCTTAACACATAAATTTTGAGGAAGGAACACAGTTCAGCTCACAACAATGCCTTTCTCCATCTAAGTAGCAGACTTTTTCATTTTGGCTCATGATTGGACAAGGTTTATAAACCTTACCTGTGCTGCTAATAGCCCAGTTAAAATAACAAGAGAAGAGTCTTTGAATGCCCTCTTCTCCCTGGAATTCCACTATTCACTTCTCCTAAGTCCTTGGTTCCTCAGTGATGTTTCCTGGTTTCTTTACCATTGGATGGTGATGGAAGCACACTCTGTCAGGTGTCAGTGAGAAAAGACCATTCCAATATTGAAAATTGACAACTCTGGAGCATAATTTTACTTTACTTTTTGGGCTCAATTATTTTTCTACTTCCCCCTTTCTAAGCAACTTTTCCTTTTTCATCTTTTGTTAGCAATTATGAAATGAAAGTTTAATTGTATTTGCTTCAAAGTTGCACTTCCATGAAGCCATCTCGGTATGATAGCAGAAAAGTGACTTTAATAACCACTATCTTTTATGTTTTATACTGCCACCTTAAAGATTTTGTTGGTGTGAATTTCTATACAAAGTTATTTCTCAGTTAATATTGTTTATCAAAATATAACTTCATTGTAATTATCAATATTGAATTCCTTAGAGTACTGTAAAGGATTTAATATGACACTTACATATGTACATATCAAATGTTAACTGAATTTCCCATCTACCCTAAGAATTTTATTTAAAATTTTAAAGTATATAAATTTGAAGAGAATTAGAATACAGGAAACTGAAAATGTTAACATGTGACAAACAAATAGCAGGAAATGGTCAAAGCAAAATGATCCATGGGGATTTAGCTATGTCAGGTGGAGGAAGAAAAGGAGACTTATTCTTTTACAAAAGCATGTGGCTTTCTCTATTTTGAAGTGGGACTTCATCACCAAGAAGCCACTTTCTGCTGGCATGGTGAGATGGCATTTTGTAGGAGCAACCTTGCAGCAAAACAATGATGTAGGTAATAAATGCAGAGATGGATGTGGGCCAATTATGAACAATCTCTTGTTTAAATATGACAACCTTTCTAAAATACAAATATTATAATTGTGTAAAAAGGAATGCCATGTGATAGAATGTATGCTCTTCTCCTTAAAACTCTTGTAAAGATACAGTCAGTCCCTGGTGAGAGCAGGCAGTGAGAGCTTCCCATTCCTTGTCCCAGGGCAGTCACTTGGATGTTTGAGCTCCTATTGAGGTGAACTGAAACTCAAGGAAAAAGAAAATGATGTCCTCATCTTTTCACCAATAAGCTCAATGAAAAGATGGTTTTGGTATCAAATGTGATAAATATAGGCACTTTCATCATCAAAAGTTAATGGAACTTTTAATTTCATTACAACATAGATAGATTGAATACTAAATGAATCTATTCTACATATTTTCTTGAAATTTTCCCATTTAGATAGTTTTGTCCTGCTACCATTTTGTCTACTTCATAAAATTATAATACACGCATTATGTTATAAAAACTTGGATACCTAAGTATGATACACTTATAAACAAATTGGAATTGTACTATACATTTGTTTTTACCGGTATTATATTGCAAGGATGTCTCACAATTTCTAAGTGAAATTTTTCAATCCTAACCTGACTGATTTATTAATTTATTTTTACAAAAAATGTTTTTATTTTTATTTTATTTTTTGATGATTCTGAGGGTTGAACTGAGGACCTTGAGCTTGTTAGCCAGGGGCTTTACTACTTGAGCTATTCCAGCAGCCCCTACAAATCAATTTTTAAGAGTAGGTTTAGGTTTGTAACAAAATTGGGATTAAGGTACAGAGATTTCCCATATACCCTCTCCCTTCCACGTGTGTAAATTTATTTCTTTCTTATTAACTTGCCATATTTACCTCTGGATCAAAGTAACTAAACAAAGGGGAAGGGGAGGTAGATTCTTGTGGCACTCTCAGCTGTTAATGAGTATCTTTCACTGAGTGAATTTATCAGAGAGGTGACCTGAAGAAAAGTTTCAGAAGTGAGACATAAGACAATTACACTCTGAAGAATGGGAGAGTAGAGAAAGGTACAGAGTGTCAGTGATCAAATCTGGCCACCTATGTAGTTAGGGAACATTATTTAACAATAGCCAGTGTCATTTATGTAAAAAATAAAAAAACCTCCAGCATTTCCTTCACTCTAAAGATAATCTAAAACATATTCAATGTTGAACATGTGATGCCCCTCATGGTAGAAACTAGCTATATGTGTCAACTTAAATTTAAATTAGATCAAAGTAAACAAAATTGAAGATTAAATTCCTCAGTTGCATGAGTCACATTTTGTGTGTTCTGTAGCCATGTGTGCCTAGGGGCTATCATGATGGGTAGTGCAGGTATGGGTCATTTCATCATGACCCTCATATTGGGGGAAAAGGAAATAACTTTGTGAGAAAGTAAATGCATGAGAATAGAGGAGTTGACATTGAAAACAACATACAACTGCTACAAATCTGGCTTGGCAGAAGGGACATGAACATCTCTGGCAACTGAGCAGATGCTCAGAATTGAGCACAATACAACCATACTTAGCTCTTTCAATAAATCCCTAAGTTCAACACTGAAGCTTCCTTTCAGTAGCATTGTGTTAGTCCCATCTTTTATCTAACAAATCACTTTATGGCATTTCTTTTTAAGTTTTCAACTCAGTCCCCTTATTCTAATACTACACTTATTAGATCTCTAATACTTTAAGGAAGTACATTAAATTGGAATATTTCCTGTGTTTTCCAAGAGAAATTTCTGTCTAGGGAACTCTGAGCGTCATTTGGACTAATATTTAGCATATTACCATATCACAGGACTGTAGTATCAATGCTGAAATATTTTAATCATGAGCTTCCAGTGAATGGAAAATAGGTTGTATGATCCATGGCTTGTTTTGTTTAGCTATTCTGGCACATTCTTAACTGTCAAATGTGACAACCATTAATAATACATTTAATCAAATCTCACACTTACTTTCCTTTTTATGCTCAGTAGTAGTGATTTAAAAGTCCTTTTAAATGGCATCCAAAAGTAGGCCATTTTGGCTTGCATAATGGTTGCATATATAAGATATAAAATCATCTATTAGCTTTTAATTATTTTAAGTTAAAATAATTTCTTTATTGCTGATCAGGCATGATTAGCATGTATAAAAATCCTCAAGGTTGAAATGACATGTGTAAGCACATGGACAAATTGGAGAGGAGTGAAAACTTGGCCACCACAATCATGTAAATTAGCAAGGATGGACTGCTCCCCCAAAGGGCCCAGAATTGACCCATCAATAACACAGACAAAAGAAGTCAACTTTTGACAAAAACCAAAAACACATAAAATTTGTTAGCACTTACTATATCGTAGGTACTGTGTTAAAAGTTCCTCTATATTACCTAAGGAGAGGTTGACAAGCTTTTTCTCTAAAGAGGCACATAGTAGGCATTCTAGACCTTGCAGGCCATGAAATATTTGTGACAGGTACTCAGCACCACTGTGCAGTTTGGAAGCAGCCAGAGACAGTGCTGAATGATTGTATGTGACTGTGTCTCAATGAAACATTTTGACTAAAACAGTCAGTGGTCCTGATCTGGCCTTTTGGATTGCTGGTTGCAATGATCCTCAAAGAAATGCCATGGAGTGAAAGGAACAAATATTGGAAAACATGCTATTTATATTGGGTTTTAGTGTATGAAAAGGCCTCGCTTCCAAATAAATGTCAAAACATACCCTAAATTTTGACAGTAAGACACCTGGATACAATGCTATTGCCATAAAATTTGTAAAGATTGCCTTAAATCTGCTCAATATAATGGGTCAACTGTTACTTTCTGAATTCATACATACATATTCTAATAAAATTAAGTTGCAGTAAGATATAAATTTCAAAGCAGAAACTAATGTGCACAATTAATGGAAATTTTAGGTAGAAGGAATTAAATTGTTTAATAATGATTTTTATTTACTTGCAAATTTTTCAGTATTTGAATTCATTTATTTTACTTTGTCCAAGGCATGTTCAGAGACATAGGAGAATATTGGTTTTTCATGATGGGCACTGGGAGTAAGAATAAAATATTTTCACAAGCAAAGACATATGTGCAAATATCTGATTCTTTTCAGATAATTTAAAAACTTTTAGTCTGACAATTAAAGTAAGTTGTATATATTTATAATTTAAATGTGTATGAGGCATATTTACTGCCATATAAAATAAATTCATGTCATTCAGAATGAAAATTCATATCAATTTATATAGTTGTTTATCTACACAAACACTCTTGTGCTTAGATATTTCTATACATCTTTTAGAACTAAATGATGAATTTGGTATCTCTGTGGTACTGTTCACTATTTCAAAACCTCCTAAAGTAAATCCAATATATTTTCTTTACTTTCTAGTATAATTTTTTTGACATTGTGAAATCTTTAAATTGTTACATTTACATATTTGAATATCATTATCATTATATTTGATGAGCTTCTTTGATACATGGCAATCTTTAATCTTCATTCAATTTTTTTGATTATGATTAAATTCACCATACCATACCAGCATTTAAAAATTTTTCAATAACATTTTCAAATTCCATTTATTAGTTGAGTAGAATGAATCAAATCATTCCTATATATTGGTTGTATTTAAAATTTTATTCCAAATAGTTGTTCAAAAGTTTGCAAAAATTTTGCCACAAAAAACATAATTGGGATATAGAATTTTGAAGGACTATGTCCTCACCTTAAAATGCCAATGATATACATTCTGTGTACTAGCACTATGCTACACTAGGATGATAAATTCATGTACAATATATGTGTATGTACACAAAGACAAAAAATAAAACAAAAGATACACAGATGGTAAGAGATAAAAATATGTTGATACTAAAGAGACAGAAATAAGAATAATTTTAAAGAGGGACAACAGAATGAAAATGGAATGCAAAAATATTACTAAAACATGGCCATGGCAATTTTTTTCTTACAATGAAGAACATCCAGAAACTCTGGGTATTTAAAATTTTCCAGAAAACACAGAAGTTTTAGAGCTTTGAAATAACTGTGAAAAAGGCAACTACACAGACCAGATGCTCACAGTACTAGGCTTGGCCTAGACAAAGACAATCAGATATATAAAATAAATTAACATAAATTCTTAATAATACCCAACATCAAAGTATATTACAAAGCGATAGCAAAAAAACAGCATGGTACTGGCACAAAAATAGATTTGAAGACCACTGGAATAGAATAGAGGACCAGTACATTAATCCACACTGCAATAATGACCTCATTTTTGACAAAGGTGCCAAACATATATCATGAAGAAAAGACAGCCACTTCAACAAATGTTGAAGGGAAAAGTGGTTATCCTCTGCAAGAAACTGAAACTAGATCCATATCTATCACCGTGTACTAGTTTCAACTCAAAATGGATAAAGGACCTTAATATCAGACCTGAAACTCTGAAGTTAGTACAGGAAGGAGCATTAAACACTGTGGATCTAATAGGTATAGGCAAAGACTTCCTCAATAGATCCCCAGCAGCTCAGCAACTAAGAGAAAGGATGGAAAAATGGGACTTTTTAAAATTAAAAAGTGTCTTCACAACAAAAGAAACAGTCTCTAAACTGAAGAGACTATCCTCAGGGTGGGATGTATATTTGCCAGCTATACATCAGACAAAGGACTGATAACCAGAATATACAGGGAACTAAAAAACTAAACTCTCCCAAAATTAATAAGCTAATAAACAAATGGGCAACTGAACTAAACAGAAATTTCTCAAAAGAAGAAATTCAAATGGCCAAAAGAAGAAATTCAAATGGCCAAAAAAACCATGAAAAGATGCTCACCATCTCTAGACATAAAGGAAAGCAAATCAAAACCACACTAAGATTCCACCTCACCCCTTTTAGATTAGGTATTATCAAAAACACTGCTACCAACATGTGTTGGCAAGGATGTGGGGAAAAAGGAATCCATGTACACTGCTGATGAGAATGCAAGCTGGTGCAACATCTTTGGAAAAAAATTTGGAGGCTTCTTAAAAATCTAAACGTGGACCTGCCAAGTGATCCAGCAATCCCACTCCTGGGGATATACCCAAAGGAATGCAACACAGGTTACTCCAGAGGCACTTGCACACCCATGTTTATTGCAGCACTGTTCATGATTGCCACATTATGGGAACAACCAAGATGCCCCACTACTGATGAATGGATCATGACATTTACACAATGGAATTTTACTCAGTCATGAAGAAGAATGAAATCTTATTCTCAAATAAATGGATGGAACTGGAGGACATCATTCTGAGCAAAGTTAGTCTCAGAAGACCAACAATCATATGTTATCCCTCATATGTGGACTTTAGATCTAGGGCAAATACAGCAATGTGATTGGAATTGGGTCCCAAGGCAAGGGAAGAGCACATAAGGGAGATATGGGAATAGGTAGAAAACAAAAAACATGAAAGGGTTTCATGTCTCCACTCCAGAGGAACTAATACAGAAACCTTAGAGCAACAGAGGTAAACATGAGAAGGGTACCAGGAACCAATGTAAAGGTCAGTTAGGAGATGAATTCACTTGGGTTGTAACACATTTATACATGAAAGCAATGCTAGCAATCTCTCTGTATAGCTATCCTTAAGTCAACTAGCCAAAATGCTTTATCTTCCCAATTATGCTTATGTCTTCTCTTCAACAATATTAGAGATAAGAGCCAAACAGGTTCTGCCTGGAAGCGATGGGTGGGAGGGTAGAGCATGGGGGAAGGGGACAGCATGAAGAAATGACCCAAACAATATATGCACATGAGAATAAATTATTATAACAAAATAGGAACAAAAACATTATCATATAAATCATATGAAGTCTTATTATAGAAAGAAAATAAATAATTTCCCAATAATAATAAGAAAATTTAAAAGTTTATATGGTAATATATACTTAAGCATTCATTGCAAGTTGTATAAAAACACAAAAGCAATCTCAGAATTGAATATTTAAATTAAAATATGACATACACAGATTATAAATAGATACAAATCATGGCTTGGAAATATAAAGTTTTACAAAGTCACAGATAAAGTACATCCCCAAACTCACAGAAAAGAAAATATTATTGTAAGATGATACCTCAACTCTGCACACAAAAAGGTTTCCAGCACAACTGAAATTCTTAAGGAGAGTCTCACTTCAGAAGGAGATAGACAACCAAGGTGGTTACATATTCCTACTCTCAGGTTAGAACTAAATTAGTGTAATAATGATGGACATTAATCAGAATAGAATGAGTATTCATATCTGGATAGAAAAATATTGTGATTAATAAGATAATAAAATAATTTCATATGGTCAATGTAAAGTGATAAGTATATATAAGAGACTACTGAAAGTAGCTAACTAAATTACAATTTAAACAAGAAAAGAATCTAGAAGACAAATCAAATAATTATTCTACCACAAGTAAGTATGCCCAAATAATTATGCAAATAAGGTGCCAATACCTAGATATAATCAAGTGGGACCGGTGAAACTCAGGGATTCAGTTAAAATCTATAAAAGACAAGCAAAGAGCAATACATGTAGTCTGGACAGGGTGCATTTTTAAACTGACCTAAACTCCTCTTTGACAATTTGACTCTTACTAGGACAAAACAGAAGTTTGTGGAAGTTTCTACATTCATAAAAATAAAATGAATTAAGGTGGACATGTATTCTGCAGAAAGATTTGACTAGGATAAGAAATAAAGGATTTACAGAAGTTAACAATAGATATGAATAAATATATATATGTATATATTTTCAGATAATAAATTAAAATATATTGTGAATACAAAGATAAAACATGATTAGTTGACAGGAACAATGAAAGTCTAAAATAATACATGAGAGAAATAGTGGTAAGCAGATAGTACCAGCAAACACTCATTAAGCAGTCAACTCATCATATAACCAAATAATCATAACAGAAATTCCAAAACCTAGAAAAAATATCTTCTGCAACTTTCAAAGTTCAAGGAAAAGTTACTTTGCAGCAGGAATCCAGGAACACTTTTTTTTTTTAAATAGGATACCTGTAAAGGGAAACTATCATTCTTGCCCAAGCTGGATCTTATTGAGCCTGCATGAACTTGTTTATCCTAACAACAGAATTATGTGAGGTTCTGATATTTAAATGAAAGCAAAACAATATGGCCTCATACTCCCAGTGACAGAATGGGCCTCATCCAGGGCATAAAGATTAAATTATTGGCATAATTTTAAAGCAAATAAATTTAAAGCACATAAAACATGACATTTTGATATTAGAACATAAACATTCTGAGGAATGTGTTGAGAAATAACTTAGAGGAGCAAATGTAGTCATAAGTATATATGTGACAATGTTGTAAAAGGGATATAACACTTAAACTGAAAAGAGTCCAGAAGACAATAATCACTGTGTATTAGGATATTAATAAAGGAACAAATAACAAATAGATATATTCTAATTAAACTTCCAAAAGTCATTTATAGATTTAAATTTTCATAAATATTTAGAAATGATAGAAACTCTCTTATCTGCAGAACATTAATTACCAGACACCTTTAAAATTTTTCCTAAGCACTGGGTAGTTAGATTTCACCAGAACAATGTTAGAAAAGTGGACTGGAAATTTTTACCCCCAAATGAAAAAGCAAACCAACTTGGGCACATTTTCACAGTCCCTTAAAAATTTTAAGATAAATTCAAACAAAAAGAGATTTATATACTACAGAATGAAACATGTTGAGATTGAAAAACATTATTATGAAGAAGGAAAATACTATTCAGAAATATGAGAGATTGATAAAAAGGAATCATTAAAATTGCATGGAAAATCAAAGAAATTCCAGAGATAGATATTAATAATTTCATTCATTATACATGAGAATGATCAAAAATAGTTGATGAAATTAAGTAGTTATAATAAACAGTATTTATCAAAATTCAGGGATAAATTTGAAATTCAACAATAATAGAGAATAAGAAAAATATATTACCTAGTCACACAGGCCTAATATGGTTATTAAAGAGTAGGGTGATGAAAGTTAATAGGAAAATGTATAATTTCAGTAAGATTTGAACATGCAGTGTATAATTAAACTAAGATGTCTTCATGTACTCACCATCAGGATGAGCCTGGGATGTGGTATAAAAGACTTACAAAAGATGTAATCCCCTGAAAGCAAGTAAAATAATGTACACATATATAACAGCACAAAATAATTTATAAAGACATAAAAATGAATATTTTGAAAGAAATAATATAGAATAAGGATTGTAAGAAAAACTACTCAAAATAGATTATTAAAATGAAAATTTATAATGATGGGAAAATTCCAGATGACATAAATAATGTAATCAATGCAGTATTTATCACAATATTCATGAAATTTAGGTGTTAGGCAACATAACATTCCAAAGCCATGAAAGGACATTTAACATCTTTAATCTCATTTTATATTGTTAAATATTGGAAGGTATTCAGAAAAGAGTTGGCACTTAAATTTATGTCTCCCTTTGATCAAGTGTTAGTTTGGTACATTGGTAATTCCTGATAGATAACTTGTGTCCAAATATCATATTTGGACCTTTTCTATTATTGTGGTACTGAGGTTACATTGTGAAATTTACCAAAGTTCTTACAATACAGTACAATACATCATAGTTGAATTCACCCACTCCATCATTCACCTTTAAACCCCTTCTCTCATTCATTGAACAGTTTTAACATTTCACATATGAATGCATAATATTTGCACCATAATCACCCTCCTACATCATTTCCATACATCTTCCCTCTCAAAGTGCAAAGACCCAGACAGCACCAGTTTTACCTTCCTGTTCTCCGTTTTGAAAAAAAGACATTTTCAATTGTATAATGTAGCTACACAGGATGCTTCCTTGTGATATTTCCACGTATATATGTACTTTAACCTGAATTTGTTCATCTCTTCTATTTCCTCCTCTTCTACTCTGATCTCAACTTATGTTGATTTTAACAGGTTTAAATATTCTATACTCATTCTTATATAGAGGGTATATCAACTATATTCACCTTCTTAACATCCTTCTTTTTCTTTCTATCTCACATTAGTGATTTCCCCTTGGTGTGACATGTTTTTCATAATATTGCTTATATTGGTATTGGGCCTGTTTTCTGAATAGGAGAGAAACATGTGACCTTTGGCTTTGTGAACTTTAACTTCACATAAGATTAGGTTTTCCAGTTCTATCTATTTACCTGCAAATGACAATATTTTATTCTTCTTAATGGCTGAATAAAATTCCATTGTACAAGAGTTCCACATTTTCTTAATCCCTTCTATCAGTAGGTCATCTTGTCTGGATGCATAGCTTAGCTACTGTGAGTAAACAGCAATAATCATGGGTGTGCAGGTGTCTTTATTGTAACCTGAGTTACATTCCTTCAGGTAGCTAATTGTCATTTGATGTGTGAAGTGACAAAAATTCCATACTGCCCTGGTAACTTTCACATACACACTTTTAGCAGCCAGGTGAAACAACAGTATTTTTATTGTCAAATAATGTAATTTATTGTTACACTCTCTAGGAGTGATTCTGCACTCTTGAAATTTTTAGGACTACACACACATTTAGACACAGCTTTCCTCAGGATTTTTATGAAGTGTAATTTTGGACTGTATCCTTTAGTATTTTTTCATGATTTTCTCAATTTGTATTATTATTTCAGCACTCTGAGACCCAATTCTCAATATGTTATTGCTTTATTCAACTTACTGATTTTTAATTCTTTCAACACAGGACATTTTATATCAACATCTGAAAGGATTTTTTTTCTTTTTTCTTTTTGCCTATACATATTTCAGAAATGGAGTAAAAATTCAACTATCATTGACCTGTACAATGCTAGTGCTATGGACATGTGCTTGGGTTCTTAAGAGATTTTCTTGTGAGATCTCTAACTTCTCTCAGGTGAACTTTTTGTGAACTGTGATTATTATTTAGCTTATGACAACCTGATAACTCACCTTTCACACTCAAATGTTTTGGTAATGCTACTTGGAATTTCATGATACACTTTTTTATTGTTGTGTTGGGGTACATTGTGGCTTTTACAAAGGTTCTTACAGTATATTAAATATGTCATACTTGACTTCATTTCCTCCATCATTCTCTTTTATCCTCCCCTCACACATTCCTGGACTTTTTCCATTTAAATAAATGTATATTTGGGTATTTTTATACAATCATCTCCCTTCATTCTTTCCCCACATCCACCCCCTTCCCAATGGTACTAACAACCCCTCCTCAAAAGACAGGACATGTTTCACCATCCTGTTCCCAATTATGTAAAAGAAAAAATATCATTTTTGTTTAAGATAGCTATACAGGGAGCTTCCTTATGACATTTCTAGGTACTTACGTATTATAACTCAAATTGGTTAATCTCTTCTATTTTTCTTCTTTCTCCCTTAGTCCCTGGTGATTTCAACAGGTTTAAAATTCTAAATTCATTCTTATATAGAGTGACCAGAGTCAAGTCACATTCTTACATTACTTCTTTTACCTACCTTCTCTCACATGTAACCTCCCCTTAGTGTGATGTAGTTATAATATGTTTTACTTAGGTACAGTCATATTATTAATAATTATTTTAGAGTGTGGAAGTGGAGTTTGTATTCTTTCCATCTTACTGTTTTCCTAATTTTCTAAAATGTAGAGCAAGTTAGTTGTCCTATTTCTCTCATTCAATGTACAAAATTTTACATTTCATTCTATTGTCTTTAGCCATTTATCATATTAATATCAATGTATATTTTTCTATGATATCTGAGTGCCTCATTTCTTTGTTTTTCATGAATTTCAATCTATCTCTGTGGACATATTTTGTATGACATTCCTCACCATCATAACACATGGAAATGTTAACCTTCCTTTTGGACTTTTCATCATGAAGACTAAAGCTATCTTCATATTCTATTTCCTTGATAAAGTTTGTGTACAGAAACCAACTTAGTTTAATCTGTCCATTTAGGGTCTGAGAAAAAACATTTTCCTTTAGTCTATTGGCAGTAGGTTTAAGTTCTATCATATTTTATGACAATTCAGTAAAGTTTATGAATTCTAATATAATTATTATTTTCTGTATGTTTTGTTTTTAATTCATATATATCAAGAATATTTTCATTTCTTCCATTTAAATCCAATGTGTAATTTTTCAATTATATATCACATATATATGTTTTTGTTTGTGCTTCAGTAATTTTGTTATCTTCTCAATGTAATTTTTGTAACTAATTTTGAAATGTAGTTTTAGGAATTTTCTTTTAAATCTTTATCTTTGTATAATCTTCTCTTAGATTGGCAATGCCAGGCATTGTTATCCTGTTGCTAAATTGATATTCTTTGTGTTTGTCATGTCAGGAATTTCCTCAAAATTTTATTTTGTCTTGGAAGCTATCAACTACTCCATGCTTTGTAAACACTGAAACCACTCTATTAATTTGCTATTTCCACATAAAGTAGTTTTGCTAAACTTTATAGATTTCTAGGGCATTTAGATTTGATTTTCACAGCTTTTTAATATCTATCTTTTTTTTTACAATTTTTGGAATTGACTGCATAATGTTTACTTTTTCAACATTATCATGCAGTCTACTCAATATATTACTGCTCCATCCATATTAATGTTTACACCTTTCATTATAATATGACTTGTGAGTTAATACCTGAAAGTGCTTTTTACTTTGATAGTTTTTCCATACATTTTAAACACTCTTTCACTGAAAATGATGTTGGCCAGCCCAATGTAATATTTGAGTCATATCTCAAAATATTAGAAGTCTTTTGAGTTCTCCAAATTTATCAGATTTGAGTAAGTTTTTGTCCTCTTCATATGCAAGGGGAGAATAAGTCCTGCTTATTGTCTCTTCCCACCAAGATTTTACATTGGTTATTTTGATTTTATTTTACAAAATGTTTCTCATATGAAAATGTGTATATCATATTGAGGTATTAGAATCTCTCTGTAATAATTTCTAAGCCATATCAGTGAGTTTTGTCTTTTACATTTCAGTTGTTTTCATTTTTTAAAAAATTAATTACTTCTTTATTAATGGAAGATAGAATTCAAAATAGACACCACTCTCAGACATTCAGTTGAAACTTCCTAAAGTAGAACTATGAAAACAAGAATTTTGACCTTCTCAAAGAGCAACCTTTGCATTGCAATTTTAACTTCATGTTAAGTGTGGATCATGTGTCCACAGTATTTGGTTGATAAAATGTTCAAATTGATTCCTTTTAAAGCCATAATTGACAATTATTCATTCTATTGTGTCTTCTTGCAAATTAATAATTTCTTAACATTTTCACATCGATGCATTTTTTTACTCTAACATCCACATGCTTATTTTTCTTTTTTCTTTTTATGAATTTTAGTCTATTTCTATAAACATTTTTTATGTTTGTCCAGGTTCATTCTGGAAAATTGAACTGTTGACCTTGTTTGGTATTTTCAACCTGAGGTTTGAAAACTCCACCACACTTTAGGTTTTCCAGGTAGCCATTATATTCTCAGGTCTGTTTTTGAACACTACCAAGGAAAGAATGATTTACCTTTTCTGGATTTGTGCTGGATTTATATTTTATCTTTGATACTGAATGTTATAGTAGTCTACCTTTGGTATCCTTGCTTTGTTATATTTCTTAGGTATTTGGCAGTCTTGATTAACATATGTAATTGAATTTTTTTCCTCAAAATGTGTTATTAGTTTTTTCAAACAAAGTAGTATCTTACATGTATAATAAATTTACACATTTGCCACTTTGAAATTTCTATTTTCTTCTCTTTAATATTAATATAATCTCCATGAATAGTGGAATGTACTTTGAAAACTACTTTTTTCTATCTTTATATTTCCCATTGTGTGCATATTTGCAAAAACTGATTTGCAATTCCTGACATAAGTAATCTGTAGCTGATTTGATATGCTTTGTCATTGTGATGTTAGAAATTTTCTTAAATTACTATGTTACCATGTTAACTATAATACAATAGCATTTAAGAGTCAGTTGAGATCAAGCTAAGAATTTATAATTGCCATGAAATATTTTTGTTGTTATCATTTTTTGGATTCCTATGAAATTCCAGGCTTATTGTAATTTTAAAATTTCCCAGGATCATGCATGTAGACTTAGACATAATATTTCCTTTGTGCTATGGGAACATAATTTTAATATATCTTCCATTATTTTATCTTACTTTCATACTCAAAATTTAATAGTTATTTCAGTACTCCCATAAGGAATTCCAATTTTCTTATACCTTCAACCACATTATTATTTATTTTATACTTTTAACAAAGGACAATTTATAACTTAGTGTCTAAAAGAATTGTTTTCCATTTTATATGTACATTTCTATAAGTACAGAATTTTCACTTTCTTTAACTCTTCTGAAAAGTTTTCTAAATCCACACTCCTGATTTTTACCTTTTTCACCAAAAAGTAATTGCTGGCTTAGTGTTGAATGAATTGTCCTTTGATTTTTTTGTACACGTGTATCAGCACTTGGGTAGCAATTTAATGTCCTAGGGTAGAGCCATCCTGATGCTGGCAATAATTCTTCAACTTCTTAGGAGGTCTTTTGGCAGTTCTGAAAATGCCTCAAATTCAAACATGTCCTTGTCATCTTCATATATATTGTGAACAAATGGCAGGTTGCCACATCCTGAATATTTACTTGTCTTTGGAGAAATCTATCAGATGTTACAAGCCCTATTATGGTAAATATTTAAGTATATCAAGACATTTGTACATTTCCTTAATAATAAATTTACAATGGTGTCAGCTAGATTTTTGTTGATGCTTTCTGAATTTTCTTTTCTTTTCTAGTATATAGTGATAATAGTCACTTGCCTCTTTAATAAAGTTACTGAAGTGGACTTTTCTTTCCACCATGAATAATTTGACATTCATCATGTCTTACCATTTATATGGAGATAAGTTTTTTAGAAATAAAATTTGACATCCAACTAAAATTTTATAGAGTGCTAAAATGACAATTCAAAAATGCCATCTACTTGGGGACCATATAAAATAAAATGATTTCTACTCTGGAAATCATTATATTTACAATGACAAGTAGAAAATGTACATTTATATGTGTACATATTTTTATTAATAGTCTATTTAACCTCTACTTTATCAGACTATTACCACATTTTCTAATTCCTCACACTTCACTTTTCTTTTTTCTTAATTTAAAACTTTTTATTTTCTTCTGTAATATCTGAGAGTCTGTTTTCTTCATATGTTTTTCCACAAATTTCTCTCTCTCTCTCTCTCTCTACCTGAATGTGTTTCCTGTTTGAACATCTCCTGTCACATTAAAATAAGGCCCACAATTTGTGGACATTTTTTCTGGAGGTCGGAAGCTACCTTCATAGACTTAGTTTTGCTGACAGTCTTTGAAATCTCAGGGCTGGAAACTGAAGCAAGCTTTATCTCACTCCTTTGTTATTATGGAACCTAACTGTGCCTAACTGGAGGCAACAGGTGATGAAGAATGGACACAGGGTAGACAGACAGAAAGTTGGAACCAAGTGTGCTGGGCACTCAGATACAGATGCACAAGAGCCTCATTGCTTCTTTTCCCTATTATTCTCTTCATTTACTCTGCTTTTCTTTATCTTTATTCTTGAAGGACTTACTCCTTTACAGTCTTTAAAAACTTTCTTCTAAAGTCTTTTTTCTTTCTATTCTTCAAAACCTCACTTGTAAAGTCTTCTTTTCTGTCTTTAAAGTCTCTTTCCTTAGACTTGCAGTGCCCTATACTTTTTCTTAGCTTTTCTTAAGCATATTCACTCTTAAAGTCTTTGCGCCAGACTTGCACTGTCCCATGCTTTCTCTTTAGCTTTCTTAAAGTCTATGCCATCAGACTAGATAGCAATTCACCATTAGCAATTCTTTTCCCTTCAGTAGTCCTCCATTTTGCAATTCATTGCCCCCCCAGAAATCTCCCAACAGCTATTTACCTCCAGCCAAAAACCTCCCATCAAAAATCTCCCTTCATCTCAAAATCCTCCCACATTCAAAAGCCTCACGTCCTAAAGATTATTTGACATAAACATCTTAGGAAAAGCAGATGCTCTGCATCTTACTCTAGCCTGATTCTGTAGCTGGGGCTGTGCCAAACTCAGCCTACAGAAGTTTGAGTAAAACTATGCTAATGTCCTCATAGGCTTCTGCTACTCCACTCCCCACACAAGCTAATTTTTGTGTGATCATGCAAACTGTCTTTCCACTTCTCTATTGGTAGGAGGCTTAAATTTTCCTGTCTGATGAGCATTCCTGTAGAGTCTCTGTAGGTTGTTATTCCCTTATTATATTTTTATTTTTGTTCAGTACTTTTGGTTTATATTAGTGATGTTTACTACTGCATAATTTATGCAACTGGATATTTTTCCTTTTATCACAAAAAAGTAATTGCTTAGATTTTCAATTTTTGTTACTTATACAGTGAATGTTATGTTTTTGACAACCCGCAAGTTTTTTGTTTTCTCATTAATCTGAATATGTTTTCCAAAACAATGGATATGTTTTAAGAAAGATTTTCCTTCCATATTTACTTTTTCCACTGAGTATATATTTGCTAAGGGTCGTTTGTGATTCGTCACACAAGTAACCTATTGTCCCCTTCATATTCTTTGTCACTGGGTATGAGAAACTTAAATTCTGTATTGACCTCATAATCTCCATGTAATTAGTGTGTATCAACAAAATGAATCCAATTTTTGAATTAGCTGTTTCCTAGTAATATTGGTACTTACACTTTCTAATTTTCTAACAAATTTTATTTTGTCAAAGTCTGTGGAAATTCAGAGCTTTGTTGGACCCAGTGAAAGCCACAAGAGTAGGTGAACATTTTACAGAGTGTCCTGGACCCACTCCATCCTTTGATCTATTGCTCTCTGTGTTATAAAATATATCCTGGATAACACTTTACAGACAGAGAAAGAGCCTGGTAGACAAGAGGAGAGAAGAAAAATATTACTGAAGATGATCTGAAACAAAATATAACCCTTGGTATTCTGTACAGAGAGAACTGTAGGAGTGGGAAAGTTAGTACATAACTGTAAATAATAACTCTGAAAATTATTTGGCTTGGTTCTCCAGTCAACAGACATGTAGTGACTGAATGAATTTTTTTTTAAAAATGACCCTATTATTGGTTGCCCAAATGCACTTTAGTGGCAGTGACAAACATAAGCTTAAATTTAAAGGATGGAAAATAATGTTCTAAGCATGCGATGCTGAAAAGCAAGCAAGAGGACCTATACTCATATCTGAAAAAGCAGATTAAAATCTATAAATTAAAGTTAATTTATTATTATGAAAATTAGTCAGTTTACATAAAGGTAATTTTATATTAATAAAGGAACTCATCAAGGAGAGATAACAAGTGTGAACAGATGCAGATTGAATATTGATACACTCAATTTAATAAAATATACTGAACCAAAAAGCACTAATAGACCTAACACAAATTAATCTGTTATTTCTGACATCATTATTTTGTTATTTTTGTATGTTGAATAC
Organism: Castor canadensis; assembly: GCF_047511655.1. NCBI lineage: Eukaryota > Metazoa > Chordata > Mammalia > Rodentia > Castoridae > Castor > Castor canadensis. Next base: position 280,467 of record NW_027395335.1, read on the forward strand.
TGATCCATTTATGTGACCAGATTTTATCCTCTTTTTCAACTTAAGAATGCAATAGTCAGTTCTTTAACTTCATTTTGCATATTAGTTAATGCTACTTGAAAAAATCTTTTAAATAAATCTCAATATACTTTTCCTCAACAGTGTAAAGTATTTAAGGAATTTCTTTTTCAACTGCATTTCCTTTGACATAAATATTTACTTAAATAGATTTGCCATTCCTGGCCAAAGTAATCTCGCACCAATTTGGTTTTCTTTGATATTATGATGACTTAAACCATTAGAACTATATTCTAGAAAAGTTGGAGAAAGTTAGGACTGTCAAAGAAAATCACATCACTATTTTTACTGAATAAGTTTGAAAGCATGATGCAAATATGTGGATGTACGCAAACTTTCAGAAGAAATGCATCTGGATAGTGTTAAATCATCATATTTTCTTCAGAATGGAGAAGGTATACATAAACGCCCTTTTTTGAAAAAATATTGGAAAATGTTAACTTAAGTTGACAAATAGGTCCATACATTATTTAAAATATCTTTGAATTATTGTTTGAGTAGATTAGACTTTTAGTTTTACTTATTTATTGTTGAACTGAGTGTGGGTACATGGTGCTGTTTACAAAAGTTCTTACAAAGTATCAAATATATCATACTTGAATTCACCCTCTACATTGTTTGCCCTTTTCCCCTGAATCCTGGAATAGTGTCAACAGTTTTCCATTTACTTACATGGGTACACAATATTTGTATGATATATACCATCCTACACACTTTCCCCATCTCCTTTGCTTAAGAATTAAGATGGTATAACACACATAGGCTTTATTGTAATTTTCATAAGCTAGGAAAAACTAAATCCAGTAACAATCCATCATTAAAAACAGTATAAGATCAGACTAAACTAAATTGTTCTTCATTCTTTTATACTCAAACAGTATTAGGAAAAAATAGAATATACAAGAATGTTACACAACATGGTAAAATATTAAGACAGAAAATCTTATTTCCACATTCCACAAGAGCCTATTCTTAGCTATAATCCATGTTCATAGAAATTATATAGTGAAACAGATATAAGATGAGTATTTAATATTAAGGTAGAAATACATTGGTTAGATTGTGCTAAGAAATAACTAATTTTAAAAATGATGTTACAAAAGGGAAAGTAATTTTTAGTGACTGTGGGTACAGATATTTCCATCTATATTCTAGAAATAAGGAAAAATTTAGTAGGATAAATTTTTAAAAACTCCATGGCCCTGTATTAATATATTAAAAAAACCCACAAAACTTAATTTTAATATTTTCAAATTTTCATGAATAAATAATATAGTTAAAATCAAATCAGCACCTTTAAATGACAAAGTCAGTGGAAAGGACAAATTATCAGGTTATCATAACCTGATTTCCATTTTAAGTACACATGTAAATGACAGTAATTTGGTGTTGAAAAAATATATTCAGACATACACATTAAAGAACTGAAAACTAAAACATTACTCTATCAATTCCACAGATAGAACAATATCAGAAGACAAATGTTTACAAGTTACCCTTCATATACCTGGGTAATATTGAACAAAGTCCACCTAAATTCAGAGGTAATCCCTGGGAATTTTAAGAAACCTGTATAACCTAAGTCATCTTAAGGTCATAGAAAAACAATAACACAGTATGCACCACGCAGAAATGGTAAACTATTAGAGTGGTTTTACCAGCATATTAGTAAATGAATATATGAAGGTTATCACAACACAGAAATTTTAGAAAACTTCCATCTAAACAATGATGAATATAATTAATATTGCCTCAAATGATCCATGCAGACAATGAACAAAATAAGTAAAATTTGCATAAATGAAGATATGTATTCAAACTGACACCTCAAAATATATTTAAGTACTTAGAAAACATATATATGATAGTCAACAGAGAAGAAAATAAATGTTTTGAAATGGCCAAATAGTAATATTAAATATAAATGTGAAATAAAATATAAAATTGTTCACTGCATTTTAGAGATATAAAATAAAGGACAGTCATATAATCTAATTCAAATTTCAATATAAACAAAGAAATAAGCAAAACAAAAAAGATGCAACAAACAAAATCAACTATATTTTGCCTATAATGAGAAAGGAAAAATTTAAAACCTGTAGAAACCCAGTAAAAGAAAAACAGTATTTTCTTGAGAGGTTGCAAGATGAGACTAAAATTAGTCAACTTTCACATATATACAATAAGTAGAGAAGATATTAAATGTAAAAAAATGTCATTGCATTATCATGGAAATAATATAAAAACAATTTGATTCACGTGAATGAGGGAATACTGCAATATAAACCAAAAAATCACAAACAATGATGACACTACCTAAATATGGCCAATTGTAACTTTCAATGTAAAGGAAAGAAAAACATATCGATAGTTAGATAGTGAGGGATAAACTGTAAAACCTGAAGACTTTTAACAAAAATGTGTGGAAATGGTAAAGTATTGGAGTGGTTTCTTCTGCCTGCTTAACAAGGTGAACGTTAAGGCTGCCAACCAATGTATAATTTTAAGGAAGTTCCTGATTTGATGACAAATATAATCAAGGTAACAAAAGGATATCTGTGCCATGAATATCAAATAAAAGTAAAGATTTTCCATAGAATAAGTAGCTTTAAAAATCATGCCTCTAAATACAATCCAATATTTTTGAAATACATAGTTAGAATAAACATAAAGGAAAATAAAAATTTTGAAATGGCGAATAGGTATGGGTTTATGTGAGATAAAATTTAAAGAAATGAATATTGCATTTTAATGGAAATAAAGTAAAGTACTCACATCACTTCTGTAACTCAATATCAGAAAAAAACATAAAAAGATCAAAGAATAAAGATGAAACTAACAGTAAAGTGTTTGTTGTAACTTTTATAGAAAAGGGAAAATAATTATATTTAGTTCCAATTTGGGGAAGAAGCAAATATTTTCCTGAGTGATATGAAATCAGATTGAACTAAATTGATTTTCAGCCCTGTTTAAATAAATTCTATCATTGTAACTTATATTGTGGTGAAAATGCAGAAAAAATGAATCCGCAATCCTAAGTATCAAGGTGGGAAAGGAAATGGTATTAAACCTTGTTCATAGAGGTACATAGAAATTCATAGAAAAAAATGGAAAAATCACACAGATAGTACAGTAGAAATCACATTGGTATTAGAATGTTAAAAAATGACTACTTACCCATAGAAAATATGGGAATACTTTCATAATTTGTAGTCAAATATACCATAAAATGTATAAAATTCTACAGATATATTAGATACATAAATTAACTGATGATATAACCACCAAAACAGGTCTCTAACAATTAATCAGATTGAAATAGCAATGAGGAGTGTTCCAACAAAGAAATGCTGAGAAATGGATGCATTACTTGAGACTTCTTGAGACTTTTAAGGCAGAACTATCACCACTGGTCCTAAAACTGTTCCATAAAATAGAAAGAGAAGGAATGCTACAAAACTCATTCTATGAAGTCTACATTACACTTATTCAAAACCTGATAATAACATAGTATAAACAAAAAATTAGAGCTCAAATTCTTTGATGAATATAGACACAAATTATGTGGTAAAAAACTTGCAAACCAAATTTAAGAATGTATTAGAAAGATTTTGGTTTTTATCCTGAGTATCTGTGAATAGTCCAACCTACACAAATCAATAAACGTAATACAGCAAACAAACACAATGAAGTACAAATATCAAATGATTTTCTTAATGGATGAAGAAGAGATCTGAAATATTCCAACATTCCTTCATCATAATAACTCAGAGGAAACTTGGAATTGAAGGATTATATGAGGAAAGCCAAAATTGTTCTAAATGCAAAAAAATCTGAATTCATTTCCTCTAAAGTCATGAAAAACACAAGGGTGTATGCTCTCCTCAATATTATTCAGCATACTGCTGAAATCCTGTACAGAGCAACAAGGCTCAATAAATAAATAAAAGAATACAGACAGGAAAGTATGAAGAAAAATTGCCACTATGTGAAATTATCTTATTCTCAAAAGTATTTAAAATATCCCCCAATAATTTTAGATCTTAAAACCTTTTTAGAAAAGTGCTAAGATAGTAACTGAACATTTTCAAGTCAAGGGAAAAGTTTAGGCTCAATTCCTAGAGCACTTGCCTACCATGTGTGAAGCTCTATGATCAAACACCAGTACTACCAAAAAGTTAAGTAAAAATAAATTTAAGTAATGAAATGAGATCTATAAAATATTGAAGAAAAAACTGAGGAAGACAGAGTTTTGAAAATCTCCCGATGTTCATGCATATTTAGAATTAATATTTTGATAATGAGTAAACTACCAAGGCAATCTAAATATTCATTGAGGTTTTCATTAAATTTTTACTGTCATTTTCAATTCTTTTTTCCTTTTCTTGTCATGCTCAATTACTCCAGTGTCATTTTGCTGAAACAGCAAAACAAGTACTAAAATTTATATGGGATCATAACAAAGTTAACATGATAATGGAACAAAAATAGACATATAGGCAAATGGAATTAAAGACTCAGAAATGAATCCAAACTGTTACAGTAATCTGACATGAACCTTTATTTTTGAACAAAGCTTCCAAAAACATACATGGGAGCAAAGACAAACTCTTCAACAAATGGTGTTGGGGAAATTAAATATCACATTAGAAGACTAAAACTAGAACTCTATATCCCACAATCTGTATAAACAGCAATTCAAAGTGGACCAAAAATTTTAATATAAGGCCTAACATTTTTGAAACTATATGAAGAAAGCATAGGGAAAATACTTCAATTGACGGACATAGAAAACAACTTTCTGAGTACAAGTCCAACAGACTGAGGAATTTCACAAATGGGAGTGCATCAAATAAAAATGCATTTACATATCAAAGGAAAGACTGACCAGAAGGAAGAAAACATACACAGAATGAGGGAAAACCTTTACAAAATTTCATCAAAGGGTTGATACACATAATATAGAGAGTTCATAAAATGAAAAATAGCAAATAATCCAATTAATAAATGGACAAAGACATTGAACAGACTATTCTGAAAAGAAGAAGCATGGATCGTGAACATAACCCTGCAGGTGTTCAATATGCTTAGCCATTGAGGAAATGAAAATGTCACTGCAATTCCATCTTATCACAGTCAGAATGGCTATGAAGCAAATGTATAACAACTAATGATGGCAAGGGAGAAGGGCAATAAAGTATTCTTAAACAGTGTTAGGCATGGAATTTAATGCAGCCAATTTCTTTTTCTATAAAGAACTCTTTACAGATTTTCCTGTAAAGAGTTTGATATAACAAGATTGTTATATCAAACTTATGTATGCATATGCAGTAGTGCAAGTCAACATTCAATACAGTTACCACCACGTTCATGTTATTAGTAACAACAGTCACAATAACAGATGTATTCAATGGATCTATATTTAAGAAAAACCAATGAATGGATAGAAAAAATGTTGCATATGGATGGAAATGAAAATCATGTATTGGTCGTGATACCAAAAGTTCAAAAAGACAATTATTGCATATTTTATTTATAAGTAGAATCTAGACCTAACATGAAAATAATTAATAATAATAATAATAATAATGTGGCAAAACACTAAATAGTTTATGAGAAGAACATTGGGAGATGAAAAGGAAGATTTGCTATGGGGTGAATATGATTAAAGTATATTGCATATGAACCAAAATAACACAAAAACACTATGTTTAATTACACTTTTTATTACTATTCTACATCCTTTGCATTGACTATGCCAAGAACATATGTCATTTTTAGATATATTGAACCTTTTATGATTATTCTTTTCCATGGGATTATTATTAAGTTTGGTTGTCTGGTATTTGGGGAGATTTAGAACCAATTTGTAATGAATATTTTCCCCATTTTTATACATAGTCCATCCAAATTAATGATTTTCCCTCTTTTGTCATATGATAATGTAAAATTTAATATCTGAGTAGGATAAATTCTACTCAGAATTTATCTTTACATTTACATCAGCACTTGGGGTAAAATTTAATGTGGTAAGTCATGTACTCTACTTCTCTTGAGATTACCCTTTGGATACACAGCTATCTTCAAAATCTATTCTGCACCTTCCTCTGAACTGTGATTACAAGCCAGATTATGGCATCATTACTCCTATTCATTTAGTTTTTGTTTTGGGAGATGGTGATTGGATTTTACCCAGATTCTTTGAATGTGAAAATGTGAATATATTATATATAAGTAATAGTTTCCTTTATTAATAAATATGCACACATATGCAATGAGATTTTTGTTATGAAATTTTAAATTCCTTCCGTCTTTTGAAGAATTTACTGGTAATGGTTTAATTTGCCCCGTCAATGTTAATATGTCTTGTTATCATTTAGTTTTCTTTTACTTTTTTGATAAATTCACCTACCTACATGAAAATGCTTTATATCCCCATCTTGACTCACCCTGGTATGTGGAAATATGTCCCACCTTGTTTGGAATCCTACTGAGATCTAAACTTTCATACATATGTTATATTTTTCTGTCAATTTATGTACACAGAGTTGAAAGCAAGCTTAGTTAAGTAGGATTAGGAACACTTTTAAGGAGCTAAATTGGTTCTGATGTTAAATTTAGCCTTTATCCTGAAAGTTAAATCTTAATTTTTGTAATTTGTGATATTTTTATTTTATAATTTAATTGCATAATTTGTGATATTGATTAATTTCTATGATTTCACTGTTTTCTTTTTTCCTTAAAAATGCAATGGTCTGTTTTGAAATTTAATCTTACATAGATTTAAAGTTATCTTTTTAAAAATTTAATAATATAATTTTCAGAGATAGGTTCAGTGTCTTAAATTTATAATTCTTGTTATTCAGGAAGGCAGATTACAGATTAGGAGGATCATGGTTACAGATCAGTACAGGCAAAAAGTGTTCAATATACCATCATGACCACTGGCTGGGTGTGGTGTTGTGGGCATGTCATCACAGCAACACTGGTAAGCATAAATAATATCATTGTCCAGACCTGCCCTGACATACAAGCATAACCCTATATCAAAAGTAAGCAGCAAAAAGTGGCAGAAAGGGTGACTCAAGGGCACCTACTTAGGAAGGGTAAGGTCCTGAGTTTAACTGCAAGTATGTTGAAATTAATTTTCTTCCTTATTTAATATTAACATAATTCCTATCTTGTGAAACATATTTTGAGATGGAGTTTCCTTGTAGTTATATAAACTTTAGAAGAGAAGTACCGACCATATTGGCATAAGAAACTGTAGCCACCTTGCTTGTCTCTGCCTTTGCAATAACTGAAGTGTCCTCAAAATTCTATACACATCCAAGTGATGTGTATAAACACTGCATTCAGCAGCCACTTGAAAATAATCCAGTAATTTAGCTTATCCATATTTAATACACTTAACATATAGTAGTCACTCGATGTTTGATACATACAAAATGTATTTTTTCAGTTTTAATGTTTTCACATTTTTAATTGATCCTGGGCTCTAGAAAATATAAATTACCAGTATCTTACCTTTACATATTGTCCAGAGATTAACTTTCAAAAGCACAAACTTAAGTTACAACTTTCCAAAATGAACTAAGTTGCAAATTTCATAAAAGTCCTAATTTGCCTTCATAAGAATTGACAAGCTAAAATCAAGCTGTTACCCTTTCTTTTTTAAACTTAGAATTCTGAATACAGTAGTCTCTTCAAATGAACTAAAATGAACAGACATTGGCATGTAGTTTGTTTATGTGTATTTTTTAGATTTAAAAAAAGCCTCTCTTCCAAAGAGAGTTCATAATAAATAAACATTAGATAATAAGAAATCTCCATACATTACCACTACCAGAAAAATATAAAAGATTGCCATTAATCTGTCAGAAATATATAGGTCAATTTTTACTAACAGAACTCATAGGTACTGTCATGAAATCAAAAGTTACAGTATTATATAAACTTTCAAACAGAAAGTAATGTGAACAATTAGTGAAATTTCTAGGCAAAAGGAAATTGCTATTAAATAGTTTTACCTTCTCAACCATTAAAATTTAAAAGGATATTTTACTCTTATAAGAATACCTTAAGAAATAAAACAGCATTTTGCTTTTAAATATGGACTTTCATACTATTAATAAAGAATATATGTTGATATGAAATGAGTTAATGAAATAGAAATTCATAGAAAAATATAGCTAATGAACACTCAAGACATATTCAGAGAATTTGAGATAACATGACAATAGTAATAATGACTCATTTCAAAGAAGACATAACAGTAAGAATGTAATTATCAGTAACTGGGCAAAATTGACTATATGGACTAAATTTTAGAAAGGAAGTGACACATGTTAGAATGCATACACAAAAACCTCAGTGTCACATATCTGAATGATTACTTAGAAATATGCCATTATTAGGTGTAATATACTCATTTATCCACAAGAAAATGAGGTTATTAAAATCCAATCAATATTTTATAGCAAAAGATAGCAAAAATAAAATTTCATGCTTGCTAACATGAAAATAACCAAGAAATAGTAATATTTCAGGAAATTGGAGAACTCATAAGGAAATCTGTAAAGTTGAGAACATTTTGCAGGCTGTGACATAATCTCAATTTTCACCTAAGCCATGATAGAAAAGTACAGGCAAAATGAAAAAAAAATGCGTTCAGATATTAAGTTATAAAATTTTTAAAATAATTAGTAATTTGCATGGAGAAATATGCATGAGAGTAGTGAGGTAATAACCATTAAAGATAGATTGCCAATACAGACATTCTTTCAGAAGATGCATATTCAAATTACCATCCACAAATGAGCATAAACATGACTGAAAAGCATATCAAAATTTATGTGTGCCCCATATATTTTAATTGTTCAGAATTAAGTGCAAACACCATAGAGGTATAAAATGAGTGATGAATAATATATTACATTGGAATGGTAAATTGTTGGAGTGGTTTTTCTTGGTTGTTAAAGAATCTGTATATGAAGATTCCCAAAAGAACATTGAACTGTAAAAAATTTTATGATGTCAAAAGGAGAAAGAATTTCAGAGTGCTCACAGATTGCCTACAACAGAAATGATAAATTTAGCTACGTAAGTATTTACATAAAAGAACATATAAATTTGATACTTATGCTACAGTCCAATATTTAGGAAAAATATGTATTTAACAAAAATGAAATTAAAAAATACATACATACTATTAATGTATATGTTCATATGTTACACATAAATAAGCATAAATGTATATATGAGATGAAAGGGAAAATTTCATCATTGCATTTTTAGGAAGAAAGAAAATAGTCTAATCAAAAACACAATATTTGATTATTCACGGTTATATCACTTGTATCATTACTATTTTAGCTCACAAAACTTTTATTAACTTCATCTTCTTTTCTATATTTTTTATGTAATTTTATCATTTCTACATTTACTCACATATGTATACATTATTTAGGCCACCACTCCCTACCCATCAACCCCGCTTCAGGGTTCTGCCCTCTTGTTCTCCAATTTTGTTGGAGAGAAAAACATAAAAGATAATGAGAAAGACAGTTTTTGCTAGTTTGAGATAAAGATAGCTATACAGACAGATTTGTATCATTGCTTCCATGCAAATGTATATTGCAACCCACACTGGTTCATTTCTACCTGACCTCTTCATTACTTCCTTGTCCCCTTCCCATAGTGACCTCTGCCAATCTAAGATTACTATATTCACTCCACTACAATGAGCACTTCAACTATATTCAAGT